>NC_062967.1:5530222-5830222 GCF_023119035.1 Salvia hispanica | reverse complement strand
ATGGAATTTTCTGAGACAGAATTTTCCATGCTCTGACGCCATGAAGAAATAGAAGGAGATTTGAAGATGTATTTTTATTGTAAATTGTCTTACTTTGAGATATATTGTACACCTCTATTTATAGAGCTAGACAGGTAAATGTGCCTAGGTACAAATGAACTTGGGACTCATGATAAATTCCCTAGAGACCCTAAATGTACTCTTTCCCACAATATTGAGACTACCAAGTTATCTATTTCCAACGCCTTTCGAGTTCCTTGCTATAGTATAGAATATCATCTCTTAAATGCCCAGCACCCGCACACCTTCAAAAGGGAGGAAATGACTAGATAGCTAGAGAGCAATTTCATAAACGAATTCGAAATGTGAATATATGTTTTGAATTATCTACATTAAACTGGCTCAAATAGTTATATCAGTTTTACTAAGGCATATTGTGTTTGACTAAGGCAGGTATCGTTTACATGACATAATTTCTGGATTAACAGACCTAGCATAACTTACTTCTGATTTTTTTTTTACTGTAAGTAGGTTTAGTTATATTATTTACTTCATTTTATTTCTAGTTGTGACTATTATATGGGAGTACGACATTCTTTAGTGAGTTTCTGTCTGATTAAAAGATCGCTGTTGCAGATCAACGCATAAAGGCACCCTTTTGCATTTGTGCTTAAACTTGGATAAATAAAGAGAATATAAGTAATGTGTGCACAAATGAGTTTCATACCTATCTATAACTGAGTTGACATCTGCTTTGCTCTCAGGACCCGTTGACAAGGACTCTAATCAAGCTTAAAATGTCTCTGTAATCACCCAGTTTTCTTGCTTCATCATCAGAGTTAAAATGTTCAGCCAATGAATTAGTTGAGCATGGTATTCCAACAGATTGTGAGACATATGATTTTAGTGCTGCCTCCGCTTCAAGTCTTATACAAATGATAGCCATTGCATAAGCAACCCCTCCAAACCCTGTATGTGATATGAAAAGATAAGCCCCTGCAGAGCTGTTGAGATGCACAAGAAAGGAAAAACTATTGTTTTAGTGTCTATTATACCATTGACAGGATGACATGATCAGATGATGGAAATGGATTCACAAATATAGAAGCATCATAATTGCAGCTACAATTGTCATATGCACTCTGATGATTTTGAACCATCATGGATATACATATATAGGGGAGCACTAGGGTGCCCCCTTATTTAGAGTCACAACGTACATCTAATCTGGTGCTGCCATGTGGCACAAAATATGCAGTATTTTAAACACAAAAATGCAATCTAGTTGTATATGCATTTTCGCAGATTGCATTTTAGTTGTATGTAAATTGCATTTTATAGTGTTGAGTTTTGCATTTTCACATAAATTGCATTTTTTATTGTTAAGTTTTGCATTTTCACATATAAAAATGCAATTCGTCTATATATAAAATGCAAATTAAACAGTCAATATCAAAAATGCAAAACACAATGATAAAAAATGCAATCTGCATATAACAAAAATGCAATATGCCGAAATTCATTTATAGCTTCTACAAATGTGTATTGCATTTTTCTGTATACAATATTGCATTTTTCGTGCCACATGGCAGCACGTGGTTGGATGTACGTTGTAAATTTAAAATTAGTTGTTATACTAGTACATCCCTATATATAGAATATAATTACACTGATATATAGTAATAATAGCATACAACATCTTAAAAAACTAACAAAAAGTCATGCATAGAAAGTTATAGTAAGCCTCGGGATATATTCGGTCAGTTGTAGAAACACATGGACAAATACACTAAATAACCTTTGTAGTGCCACACTTTTTTCCTAGACTTTATGGAAGCTCTATACTGGATATATAGAATGATATCATCTCCAACCAGGTATATTTGATTAGAAACACAGACAATGAAACTGAAAACTTACTCATCCTTACGGTACTGGATGGAATCAACATCTGAAGCTAGAGCTTCTCTTTCTCTGGTTAATGGGATTCTCCGGTAAGCCATGTTATGCCCATCATGCTTTAAAGCACCATATACCTCTGCTGGAGTCTTAACATCATCTGCAAAAATATTTTCCCAGTATCCTATGACACTGGCCTGTATTGATGCAGGATCATATTCTTCACGATGTAAAAGCATCCTACCACCAGATTTTTTAATCTCAGAAATTATATCTTCCTTCAAACGTGCCTCCATATGTTCCACCTGTAAAGTAGAACCCGATTAGAAAACAGAAATGTACTCGACTTTATCCGCAGTTCTATGGTGTGAACTCATGGAATTGAGCATACCACTGGGCCAGTGATTCCTATGTGCTTGAGTAGTGAACTGTACTCTGTTTAGTTTGTCATGCCATTTCGTATGATAAACAAATTTATTTAACAATTAGAGAAGCTATTTGAATCAAACCAGAAAAATATGTAAGACCAAAAATCAGCAATATCTGTTTTACTGGCTAGTTCATTACACTTGTGATTTATTTAGTAATAAAACTTCTCCATGCCATAATAGATCCTTAAATCATGCAGTTGTCACTGAATTCAAGGTTATTACATCTTTTTTGGCAATCAACAAACTCAATATCCTTTGTACCTTGCATACATTTGGTGCACCATGGATCTGTATGTGGCTAGAAGTCCTTTGCCCCCGGAAAGAAATACATCTTAAGAATACAGCCCTTCCCCAAAACTGAGCATTCCATTTTGACAACAAAAGCATGCATGCAAGGGATCGACTTTGACAAGCATTATCATATTACAAGTACTATTTGATGATTTTGTTTTTTTTCTATTTGATGATTTTGTTCACTGATACTCATCTCATGACAGACTTGATCGTCTTGTTACCAAAGGTTATCATTTTTCCTTTCGTGTTGTGGCTTTCTATCTACAAATTCCGAAGAAGGCACTTGTCCAAATATGACACTATAGAATCCTTCCTCCAGAGTGATAATAAACTCTCACCAATCAGATATTCATATTCAGACATAAAGAGGATGACAAGAGGTTTTCAAGAAAAACTAGTTGAAGGAGGCTATGGCTGTGTTTACAAAGGAAAGCTTCAAAGTGGGCATCATGTAGTAGTCAAAATGCTTGGAAAATCGGGAGGGAATGGCCAAGACTTTATGAATGAAATATCGACTATTGGAGGGTACATCATGTCAATGTGGTGCAGTTAGTTGGATATTGTGCAGAAAGTTACAAGCGTGCCCTGATCTTTGATTTCATGCCCAATGGTTCTCTTTAAAAATACCTTACGATCGAGAAAAAATGAATTTCTTAGATTGGGATACAAAGTTTGATATTGTTGTTGGAATAGCTCAAGGAATTGAATATTTGCATTGAGGGTGTGATATCCAGATTCTTCATTTTGACATTAAGTCTCACAACATACTCCTCGGGCTGGCCAAGTTATGCTCCGTATAGAAGGAGGTAGTTACATTTACAGCCGCTAGAGGAACCATATGGTATGTTGCTCCAGAACTCATCAATAGAGGTATATGCGGAGTTTCTTCCAAGGCGGATGTGTATAGTTTCGAGATGCTGCTAATGGAAATGGTGGGCTTAAACAAAGAGTTGAAGGAAAACAAAGATGATTCTACAAAGTATTTCCCATATTGGATATATGACCACGTGAAGCAGGACAGGGAGATTGAACCTAAAAAGCCGGAGGAAAACAATGGTAATGATGAGAATGAGAGGGTTCTGAAGATAACAATAGTTGTGTTATGGTGCATACAAATGAATCCAAATGACCGTCCATCGATGACTCATTTACTGCAAATGTTAGAAGGTGATGTGGAGCGCCAGATTCTGATCAAACCAAATAGCAGGAAATGAGGAAGAGTGCTGGCTTACAGGTCCCACTGGTTCTGTATCATTGTTCCATAGCAATGCCAACAATTTTGAGATTTCTATTGCATGAAGAGAACCTCTGCTTCCCAATCTTCCCCCCTATCCATCTCTTCTTCTACATGTGAGTTCTGTACAGTAATATCAAGTAGAAACTACACAGATATTTGAGTTTTCGATTCATTAATAATCAAATGTTTTGTAGCAAGATTTAATAGCATTTGTAGGTGGCCAATCCTTAAATTTGAACATCTAAGGCCAGTACCCATCCTTGTATATAAGTAACCTTTGATAAACTGGTGATTATTAGTACTGATCTCAACCTGCAATAATGGTGAATAAGTGGAGCTCTAGTCTTCTCTCAAATGGAAAACTCATATTAGTGATTATTTTCTAAGATGATCTGAATAACATACAGAACAACGTGTTATGTACAAAGGAAAATTCATTGAATGATGCAAACTGCTCTGAAAATCAAGAGGAAATTGGCTAGACCATTCAAACTGGCCCTTCCCCACATGGTGCTCCAGTAAGTCTTTGCTTGACCTCATAAATCTTAATATCTACCTTTCCATACAATCATAAATATCATGAGGTAAGGTAATAAAAAATCTGTATGGCATTGACTGGGTCTTCAACGACTTAGAGTCAACGTTATCCCCATTCATATCAAAGTAATTACAATCTAGTAGTACTACAAAGAACACATGTCTATTGTCAGGTGACTTTTTGCGCCAGTTGCTCAGTGTTTGCGGAACCTCATAACACATAGCTTGACCGCATAAGTCATAAGTCAATTGCTTAAGAATATCTACCTCCCATACAACCATAAATTTCATCATCCTTTAATTTTTCTAAAACTTGGCTAACCCTTAGTAGTTGATATTTTAATATACTAGGTGCATGGTAAATCTAAATGAAATTGAGAAAGTCATTGTGAAACAAAGTTGTAAATATGAGATAATCTCCAATGATACACTAAAAATTATAATATGATAGACAATTAACTACTCCAAAATCAATCTCATTTTCTTTATTTTTGAGTAATAAATATCTATTTTTAGTTTTACTCTAAAACAAAACTTCTTTTTTTTTTTTTAAATGCTTAATATAGAGAACATTTTTTAAGTTTGGGTTTAGGGTAATGGGTTGGAGTCATCTCTACATTAAAATAAGTTTAAGTTTAGCAAAAATGGTTGAAAATGCTCTGAAACACGAGAATTAAGTCAATATTGGGACATCAGTTCAACTCGAACTTGATGGGCTAATCCGATTAGCATGCTAAAATTGAAAGTTATGGCTGAAAAATTACAACCGATTAGATATCGGGTTGTTGGGCTAGCCCATTTAGGCTGGCTGGTTAGCCAGAAAGCCCAACTGGCCAGCTGGGCTGCAATAAATATTTTTTACTTATGTTTCAGGTTTTATAAGTCCCACCCTTTGATTCAAACCATTCCTTTCCATTCGCTTCTTTTCTCTGTAAATAATATTCTCCTTCCGTCCACTATTTATAATCTCATTTTGATTCAGCTCGAGTTTTAAGAAATTATTTAACTTTACGAAGAAAAATGTAAAAATGAGTTAGTGGAATGAAAACACCCTTTTATACATTGATTTTATAATAGAATGTGAGTGTAATGATTTAGATGAAATGTGGGTCCATTTACTTAGAATGGGACATGCATTTATGAATGTGACATTATTTCACGGGAGGAGTATGTCCATGTGTATAAGATGAATTGATGTTTAATTGTTCCAAAGTATGACGACAAATACGAATTTTTAAAATAATTTTAATTAATAGTCTATAACTATAGAATCTTTAGAATTGTAAAATGTTAACCCAATAAAATTTTAGCCCGATAAGCATGCACCTGATAACAATGATGGACCCAGGTGGATCGAGTGGGGTCGACCAATACCACCGTAGTCCGACAAGCACTGCTGGAAACTTCATTCGTGGACCTCCGAGGTCCGGCGCAACTCTCCTTTAATTTCGATCCCACGGAGCCCCGGGTTGAACCCGAGCGGTGGATCTCCACCACAAGTCTCCGTATTTTGCCGGAAATAAAACGGAACAGAGAATAAAGTGAAAAGAATAGATGAGAGAAATGGAGATGGAGAGGGAAAGTTCAGACGTCATATGAAGAAGACGATTGAATTCTAATTTTGCACGTATTCAATAATTAGGTTAATTAAATGGGCCTAATATTAAAACTAGTAGGCTCCTTTATCTAAAATCTGATGGAATAATTATATTATAATTTCCATTCTATTAATGATGATTTCATTTATTTTTATTTGATTTTTGTTCTAAATTATTGACATACATCAAAGTGATTATTTAAAATTAAAATATGCTTTTCAAAATATATAATTTAAGTTAGAAAAATCTATTTAAATTTTAAAATACTACTACTATTTTTTTTTAAAAAATAATTATTTAAATATTATAATTAGTATGGAGTACTCCATCTGTTCCATAGTAATTGAGACATTTCTTTTCGACACGGAAATTAAAAAAAATTGTATTATGTGAGTTAACTAAATGGAGAATAAAGTGGGAAATGAAAAAAGTAGAGGGGAAGGGAAACGCAGCTGCAAATCTTTTCATTTCTTTATATGATATGTAGTAATTTTTTATTGTAAAATGGAGTAGTTTTTTATTCAGGCTAATTTTTGGATATCATCACCGAACTTTGAGGGATATAATTTTATTCAATTGGAAATCATTAAATAAAATAGCTTTTAATATATAATGAATGAATAGAAAGTGTTTCAGAAAACAAAATAAAAATATTTTAAAGGAAAAAAGTGTTTCAGAAAATGCAATATAAGCATAAAGAATTACAATTATTTTAAGTTAGCGTCAATTGAATTTTATACTCACTATAATACTTTGAAATATAACGTGCATATATTAAAAGGTAACAGAATGATGTTAAGCAGCGTTTCATTTGATTTTTGCTGCGTTTTGCGCATAGCAGGCCTGCTGTGTTTTTAAACACAACAGGAGATCCCTTCCCAAAGTAGAGAGATGAAAGATAAAAAAAATAAGAGAGAATAAAGTATGTGTGAGAAAATGTGTTTGAATTTATACTCGTGGAAGTTTCATCACAACAATTTATACTCATGTTTATTATATATGGAGAACGTGAATTTATTCATTTGAACTATTTCCAACCCTAAGTAATAATTAGTAATTACTGACGGAGTACTAGTAATTAGTAATTTAAAAAAAAAATTAACTATCTCATTTCAGCTTTTTCAATTTTTATTAAAAAATGGAGTACAGTAATATTAAAAATGATCAGTTGTGGTGGAGCTACCGCTTTTAATGCAAAATAAAATCCTCTCCCAAAATCAGTTGGTCACAAGTCATGTATGCTTGAAGACTGACTCATGTCCACCCAATACATACTGCTCTCTCTTTATACTATATATTTAGTAGTAGTAGTGAGTGTGTAACCAAATTAGTTGTTGTGTGGTTTTGTTAAGCATCCATTGATTAATACCATGATCTCAGCACATCAAAACCTCATCATTTCATATCTCTTGATGATTCTATCACTCCATAATTTGTTTGAAACTTGTGATGCCGAATGCAGCCCTTCTTCCTGCGGCACCATTCCCTACATCGACTACCCTTTTGGCCTCAAAGGCGACCCTGAGACTTGCGGCGATCCAAGATATGAATTAACATGTGAAAATAATGTTACCTACATCTCCCTTAATTCTCACAGATTCCATGTCAAAGCAATCAACTACGAAGGCAACACCACCATTAGGCTGGTTGATGCCTCCATAAACAATGACGACATCTGCTCGTTCCCCACCTATTCCTTATCTGCCTTTGACTTCAGCAATAAGAATCCTAATCGTCTTCCCTACCGGGAAATATATAACGCCTTACCTATAAACTTGATAAGCTGCCCAAATCCGTTGAGGAATTCATCCATTTTTACTGGTATCACCACTCGTTGTGTCTCTAACTCATCCTATCACCACAGATATTCTTATATCAAAGTCGGCCACATGAATGCCTCAGAGATGCCATACACTTGTAGATTAGACTCCATGGCGATGACATCCTGGCATAGATTTAAGAATTTGAACAATGTCTCTCTTTCACAAATCCATGAGTCCCTCTTGTACGGATTTGAACTCACCACATGCCCCTGGTTGGGGGAGTGTGACCGTAGAGCATCATTATTTGATTGGGGTAAGGGTGCACTATGTCTATGTCAGTCATATATAATTCCTATATTTTGGAAATGCTGCAAAATGGTGCTCATTACTAATACTACTACTCTTGTGTTGTGTGTTTAGCTTCCCGGTTATTCGTATTTCTAATGGTGGTCGTTGCAGTTGCAGGTAAGCTCTGCTTTTCAATTTTGTTTTCCCAATCAATTCTAATAAATCTTACTCATATATCAATAAAAGCAGAGGACTCTGATAGCTTCAACTTGGTGCAGGTTTGTTGTGCGCAGCGGTAAGCCCTCCTTTGTTCTTTGTCTGTGGATGCGGCGCTGTGTTACAGCTCTTATTTCTGAGTTTAAGTTTATCGGGATATATAATAGGTAACCCTAACACTAAGAGTCCTTGCATTCTTTCAGTGTATCTATATATTCTCTGTATTTTAACTCATAAGTACATTCTTATGGAGTACTTACTTGTTTGCTTACCCATCTACCCATCGGTGTGCTTGCAGAGTTCAACCAATATTTCTCGCTGCTACCTGATCAATTATCACTCATCATAGGTGCGGTTTTGATTTATTCTTTACTCACGAGTCAACTTGCATTTATAAATTTATACTCCCAGCTTTACAAATGTAGTATACACCTTATTGATTACACAAATTTTCAGAAAATGCAACTAAAATAACACTGAAGAAAAAATAGTTGAACTTAAAAAAAATAGAAATAGTGGTAACATATTTATCGAGACAAATCCAAAAAGAAATCGGAACAAAATGAGTTATGCACAGTGGCTGACGTAGAAATGAACATAAGTAGGAGCCAAATTTTTAAAAATGTACTTAAAAATAAATTTTAATATACTTTAGATTATTAATAGGGGCTTTTATATATAATATGTATAAAATATGAATAAATTTAAAAATTTATTATAGAAAAAAGTTTTAAAAATGAATTTAAGTAATTTAAAGTTGCCGAAGAAATATTCCAAAGCATGCAAGCGATCGACTTTGAAAGATCTCCTAAATCATAAATTTTCATTTCGGTTAGAATGAGCGAACGATGAAAGTAAATTAAGCAAGTACTAATATTTGTTGAAAACTTGAAATTGAAAAATCAATATGTACTACTCCTATTAGTTAGAAATTGAAAAATCAATATGTACTACTCCTATTAGTTAGTTGATTATTATTGCCTCCGTCCGATGAAAGTAAATTAAGCAAGTACTAATATTTGTTGAAAACTTGAAATTGAAAAATCAATATGTACTACCTCCTATTAGTTAGAAATTGAAAAATCAATATGTACTACTCCTATTAGTTAGTTGATTATTATTGCCTCCGTCCGTGAAAGTTTGGCACAGTTTATCATTTCGGTCCGTCTCTAAAAGTTTGACACACTTCACTTTTTATCATTTTTTGTAGTGGACCTCATATTCCACTAACTCATTTCTACTCTTATTTTATTATAAAACTAATACCCCCTTCGTCCCTTAAAATTTGTCACCTATTTCCTTTTTCGTCCGTCCCTAAAAATTTGTCACCTTTCACTTTTACCATTTTTAGTAGTTGACTCCATGTTCCACTAACTCATTCTCACTCACATTTTATTATAAAACTAATATATAAAAGTAGGACCTACATGCCACCAACTTTTTCAACTCACTTTCTATTACATTTCTTAAAACTCGTGCCAGGTCAATAGTGACAAATTATGGGGGACGGGGGGAGTAGTACATAAGGCTTGTATCAAATTTGATTTACGCCATTTTTCTGCTCCCATAAATCATAATCGTGATATGGCATGTCCGGTGCTATTGCGTAATCGTGATATGGCACGTCCGGTACTACTTCCATTGTCAAAAACTACTCCCTTCGGCCTCGGGCTCGGGCTCTGTTCATAAAATGTAGTCTCATCATTCTATTTCCGTCTATCTACCAGAAATAATTTCATACTCAAAATGAAAATTTATTCCTAATCTATTACTCACTTTTATCTTTCTCTTTCTTGTTTATTCATATTCTTCCTTCTCTTTCTTATTTTACTTGCTCTACCTCTTTCTCCTTCACACTTTACCAATTTTAAATTAAAAATTGTGGCATCCTCTAAGGTGACATTCAGTAGTTGTCATGATTAATATCGTGAGACTATCCATCTAAGATTAAGTTGTGGATTATTTTAGTTGGAAGGAGAAGACTATGACTAATTATCATGAGACTATCCATCTAGGATTAAATTGTGTGGGTCAATCTTATAAACCAAACATAATACATATTAATCATGAGATTTAGTCTTCCCAACCGAACCCCCTAATAGAACTATTTGTAGTGGACGGACAAGTATTTTTCTAAATGAGGTAATTTCACTTAACGACGTCATTTACCATCATATCACTTAGAAAATGAAAATAAAATTTATGCATTCATCTAACAATGCACATCAAGATTTACAGAAGCTTGAACTGGACGCGTGATATTTTAATACAAAGCTGATGGCCTAATATTCCATCACTATCCACAATAGGTCAACATTTTGATTACTTTTGAGAGTGATTTTTCTTTGCTAGAAGTCTATTCTTTACTAATAATACTTTTAACTTTTTTTATTTTGTTTTCATTTTATTAATTTTAAATTAAAATATACTCGCTACTATATTAAGATTATTAGTAATGGACGAAATAAGTATTTACTTAAATTTTTTTTAAAGATCAACTTTTTAATAAAGTGAATAAAATATAAAATTTAAAATGATATACTACAATTTTACAAATATTATTAAATTCATTTATAGCTCATACCTTTATGTGCGTTGTACCTTTTGCTTTTGAAAATGTTATATGCCGTAACAGACATTTGATGATTTTTTTATGTAACTCATCTCATGACAGTTTTCAGCATCTTGTTACCAAGGATGATCGTGTTTCTTCTGGTGTTGTGTCTTTTGATCTACAAATTCTGAAGAAGACATTTGTCGGAATATAACATAATAGAATCTTTCCTTCAAAGTGATAACAAACTTTCACCAATTAGATACTCATATTTCGACATAAAGAGAATGACAAGAGGTTTTAGACAAAAACTAGGGGAAGGAGGCTATGGTTGTGTTTACAAAGGAAAGCTTAGGAGTGGGCATCATGTAGCAGTCAAAATGTTGGGAAAATCAGGAGGAAATGGACGAGACTTTATGAATGAAATAGCAACTATTGGAAGGATACACCATATCAATGTGGTGCAACTAGTTGGCTATTGTGCACAAGGCTCTAAGCGTGCCCTCGTCTTTGATTTCATGCCCAATGGTTCTCTTGATAAATATCTCTTCAATCAAGAAAAAATGAATTCCTTAAACTGGGATACAAAGTTTGACATTGCCGTTGGAATAGCTTGAGGAATTGAGTATTTGCATCGAGGATGCGACATCCAGATTCTTCATTTTGACATCAAGCCTCATAACATACTCCTCGACCATAACTTCATTCCCAAAATATCTGATTTTGGGCTAGCAAAGTCTTGCTCCGTAGAGAAGGAGGCTGTGACCTTAACGGCCGCTAGAGGAACCATAGGGTATGTTGCCCCCGAACTCATCAATAGAGGTATTGGTATAGTCTCTTCCAAGGCAGATGTATATAGTTTCGGGATGTTATTGATGGAAATGGTGGGCTTAAACAAAGAGTTGAAGAAAAACAATGATGATTCAACAAAGTATTTCCCAGATTGGATATATGACCACATTAAACAAGGCATAGAGATTGAAATTGAAAAGACGGGGGAAAGCTATAGTAATGATGATAATAAGAGTGTTCGAAAGATGACAATAGTTGCGTTATGGTGCATACTGATGAGCCCTGATGATCGTCCTTCAATGACTCAAGTGTTGCAAATGTTAGAAGCCGACGTCGAACGCCTGCAGATTCCAGAGGTTCGATCATCACAATCAACCCAAGTTGCAGGAAATGGGGAAGATGGCAGCTGGCTCACTGATGCAACTGATTCTGCATCATTGCTCCATCATAACAACACCAGCAGCTTTGAGATTACTATCGCATGAGCCTCTTCTTTCCAATCCTCCTTCCATCCATCTCTTCTGTGTGAGGTTTTGTATTACTGTCGCTATTTATAATAGCATTGTATTGCAAGATGAGTTTTTAAGGGGGCAAAATGATCTACATCCATTCTCAAATGTAGATGACAAAATATAATGTTTGAACAAGGCCATCAAAATTCAAGTGCATGGTTTCTCATGCGATCTTCATTTCTCAACTTCTCATTATTTATTTAAGCCAAGGAGAGATTTCCCTATACATAATTTCTACACTATATGTAATCATCTAACGATTCTTAGATTATTACAAAGATGGCCAAGTTCAGGCCTCTCATCCATCCAAGTAGTGAATTTCATCTTAGTGGCTGAAGTGTTGTACAGATAGGATCTAAACGTGATCAGGAAGAAGTATCGCCTGCGATGCACACATGCAAAATCAGATCATAAGCTACAAGAACATCATATCTTAGATAATAAAACCAGTTGCAAATGGAATACTGTTAGAACATCATAACCGGAAACCAACCTTAGAGCTTTAATACCCATATCAACAAGGTATGCTCGATCTTCATCATTGTCATTTGAATGCCTTTCGAGTTCCTTTCTGTAGTATAGAATATCATCTCTCAAATGCCCAGCGCCCGCACACCTGCAAAAGGGAGGAAATGACTAGATAGCTAGAGAACAATTTCATCAAACGAATTCGAAATGTGAATATATGTTTTGAATTGATCTACATTAAACTGGCTCAAACAGTTATATCAGTTTTACTAAGGCAGATTGTGTTTGACTAAGGCAGGTATCATTTACATGATGCAATTTCTGGATTATTTGCAGAAAATATTAAAACAGAAAGCAGACCTAGCATAACTTCTGAATTTTTTTTACTGTAAGTAGGTATAGTTATATTATTTACTTCATTTTATTTCTAGTTGGGATTATTATATGGGAGTACGACATTCTTTAGCGAGTTTCTGTCTGACTAAAAGATTGGTGATGCAGATCAACGCATAAAGTCACCCTTTTGCGTTTGTGCTTAAACTTGGATAAATAAAGAGAACATAAGTAATGTGTGCACAAATGAGTTCCATACCTATCTATAACTGAGTTGACATCTGCTTTGCTCTCAGGACCATTGACAAGGACTCTAATCAAGCTTAAAATGTCTCTGTAATCACCCAGTTTTCTTGCTTCATCATCAGAATTAAAATGTTCAGCCAATGAATTAGTTGAGCATGGTATTCCAACAGATTGTGAGACATGTGATTTTAGTGCTGCCTCTGCGTCAAGTCTTATACAAATGATAGCCATTGCATAAGCAACCCCTCCAAATCCTGTATGTGATATGAAAAGCTAAGACCCTGCAGAGCTGTTGAGATGCACAAGAAAGGAAAAACCATTGTTTTAGTGTTTATTATACCATTGACAGGATGACATGATCAGATGATAGAAATGGATTCACAAATATAGAAGCATCATAACTGCAGCTACAATTGTCATATGCACTCTGAAGATTTTAAACCATCATGGATATATATATATATATAGAATATAATTACACTCATATATAGTAATAGCAATATAGCATACAACATCTTAAAAAACTAACAAAAAGACATGCATAGAAAGTTATATAGTAAGTCTCAGGGATAGAATGGTCTGTTGTAGAAACACATGGTCCAATACACTAACTAACCTTTGTAATACCACACTTTTTGGCTTGACCTTATGGAAGCTCTATACTAGATATATAGAATGATATCCAACCAGGTATATTTGATTAGAAATCAGACAATGAAACTGAAAACTTACTCATCCTTACGGTACTGGATGGAATCAACATCTGAAGCTAGAGCTTCTCTTTCTCTGGTTAATGGGATTCTCCGGTAAGCCATGTTATGCCCATCATGCTTCAAAGCACCATATACCTCTGCTGGAGTCTTAACATCATCTACGAAAATATTTTCCCAGTATCCTATGACACTGGTCTGTTTTGATGCAGGATCATATTCTTCACGATGTAAAAGCATCCTACCACCAGATTTTTTTATCTCAGAAATTATATCTTCCTTCAAACGTGCTTCCATATGTTCCACCTGTAAAGTAGAACCCGATTAGAAAACAGAATGTACTCAACTTTATCTGCAGTTTTATGGTGTGAACTCATGGAATTGAGCTTACCACTGGGCCAGTGATTCCTATGTGCTTGAGCGTATCAACAGGCTTATTCAGTTCCCTAAGGACAAAAGGTGTGTTGTTGATGTAAACAACAGCTTCTTCCCGTAAATCTGTTATAACTACTTTTTGAGAACTTCCTTCTGCTATGGGCTTGGCACCTAAATAGGCTAACATCTCTTCTGCACCAGCAATTGTTGGGGTTGCCATGCTATACACAGGATATCCATCCACCTTAAAAACACAAAAATCTCAAATAGTGAGACATGCTCTGCTTATAAAGTTGTGACCTAGCAAAGGCATACTTTTGAAATATTATCTCAACAAATTTAAAAAGTTCTTGCATCATAAAGTCATCATCTAGTAATTGGAACAGAGTAAGTTCGTGTATCTAGAAGGGATCATTTAGAGAACTGTACTCTGTTTAGTTTGTCATGCCTTTTTCTTATGAGAAACAAATATATTTAACAATTACAGAAGTCATTTGAATCAAACCAGAAAAATGTGTAAGACCGAAAACCAGTAATACACATTGTTTTTACTGGCTACTTCGATTTATTTAGTAGTAATAACTCCATGCCATAATACCTCCTAAAACATGCAGTTGTCACTGAATTCAAGGTTATTACATCTTTTTTGGCAATCAACAAACTCGATATCCGGTGTACCTTGTATACATTTGGTGCACCATGGATCTGTATGTGGCTAGAAGTCCTTTGACCAGGAAAGAAATACATCTTAAGAATACAGCCCTTCCCCAAAACTGAGCCTTTACGATCCTTCACAATTGCCTCCATCACAGCATCTCCGTGTTGAGAATCATATGGAGCTCTCAATTCCTCCTGTATTCAGAAATTAACAAACAGTCAATCAAGAGGCAAAGAAAAGTACAACCTTGAGAGTGTCTCAGCAAACAAAGGAACTTTACAGGGATAGTAAAGAATCGTCCAGGTCTTAATCTGATGGACCATTTCATGGCTTGAACCTCTGGTCTCTGATGTAACCAGTTTTTAAAAGTCATTCTTGACTCTCCTTGACCACAAAAACCATCAAATGCTTTGCTTCCTAGATATGCTGCAAAAGCGATCAAACGGAAATAGCGTTCCAAATATTCAGCACCACGGTTTAATGCTACTCGCCTTTCTCTAGGCTCCATATGTTGTAGATTAAACAGCTGCCTGTACTGCAAGACAGCTTGGCGTATATTCTGAAGTGCTGAACATCTATCTATTATAGCATCTAATGCGCCTCGGCATTCCACCCCATTATCAAATAATCTTGTAATCTTCCACAACAATAGGATGTCATTAATCCCAAACGAATGACACAAGTCTTCCCCTGGCCTAACTCCTTCAGAAGAAGTTACTGATGATAGTATACATTCTTCACTCTCATCATCTCTGCAGCTACCAAGCTCTTTGTGTGTTAAGTCATCAACTAACACTCTGACAGGCCTCCCATAGTCCATCCGGAGCTTCAACAGACGAGCAATAACAGTACCAGTTGTTGTCCTTCCAATTCCCATCTGTATAAGACTTTGCCCAGTAAGAAAGCTAACACAAATAGTAACTATACATTCAGGAAAGATAAGAAAAGCTGCAATGATATGCTACATGCAATTGGGTGACTGAAACTTGAAACAATAGCTACCTGGCAGTTAAAAACAAAAGCCGTGTCTTTGGAGGCAGACACAATATTCATGGCCAAAGTGTCAAAGTCAGATCCTTTAGGAGCTTTTCCATCAGTTATTGGAACACGAGCATAGTTGATGGGGAAACCATCAGCTTCAAAGCAGCTAAATACCTCCCTTGGGGTCTGAACAGCATTTGTGTCCACATGTTCCCAAGCATCTGATATTTTTCCATCATCAGTTTCATAGATGACCATTATGGCGCCATGGTAACGCTCAGCTTCACGCAATATATCATCCTTCAGCGTAGCTTCCATTCTTTCCACTCTTTCACAGTCAATCCCCTTAACATTGATATTTTAGAAATTAGTGTATTGGAGAAAGAGATTACTTTAAATAGATACGGCCTAAAAAAAATCATAAATATTAATGTTTAGAACACTATAATTAGGATAGAAAACTAGGAGTATTTCTAACAAAGGAATAGCAGGACCAACTTGTTTATCAAAATTTACTCAAAACTTTTACTGTTATAACAGAGCTAATCAGCCAACTTTTACTATGACTGCAAGACCTCTAATCAAACTTCATGTGACTTGAAACTTCAAAAGGTTAAAATTTAATACACTGCTTTGGTGATGTGAAAGTGAGAATATAAACAGTGTTTCTGTCACACGTCCCCACATACAATTACTGAAAAGAAGTCTGTCTATCCTGAGGTTTGACCCAAAGGAAAGGGGGGAGGTGATACTCAAAATATTATTTGGGAAATGTATGGTCATAAGAGTTGTCATTTCTTGCAAATATGTACTGCAGAAATCAAGGAATATGGGTAAAATACCGAATACTCAAGCATATTTTTGTATGGTCTTTCAACTTCGCGAAGTACAAATGGTCTTCCTTTTATGTAAACAACAGGTTCTTCTCTCATATTGTGCCACAGTAATGGACGGCCACCTCTTGAACTACCAATCCTTTGAATGACTGATTTAATTCCATCGACAGTTGGATTGGCAACACCATAAACTGGAAACCCTGGAATTTCTCTAAAATTGGGAGCACCCTCTAGTCGTTCAGGTAAACAAGGATGTTGACAACCAGGACAATGGTCACTTTTGAGAACTGTTTGGATTCCAAGAACCTCCCCGTTCCTTGAGGCAGCAACTTGGCTCATCTCTAATGGGCGGCCACCAACAGATTCAGTATTTGTCGTTAGAGATGGTTTTAGATTGGCAAAACCAAGAGCCCCCATTGGATCTCTCCTAAGCAATCTGCACATGACATGACATTAACGCAGTTTGACAGACGAATTTGTCTACTTTCATTATCAACATGTCTTGCAGCAGGGTGCCTCATTCTTTAACTGCAAGGTGGCCCTCAAAACCAGAAAATCTTGATCCAGATCCTCAAATAAGATGTACTCCCTCCGTCCCAAGTTACTTGAGTCGTATTCCATTTTGGGTTGTCCCAAGTTACTTGAGTCATTTCTCTTTTTGGCTAAAAACAAAACATCTAATCTTCCATACTTTTTTCTTTCTTTTACTTTACTCTCTCTTATTTCTCTTACTTTATTCCCTCCTCTACTTTACTTAACTCACTAAATACAACTTTCTTAAATCCCATGCCGAAAAGAAACGCCTCAAGTAACGTGGGACGGAGGGAGTGTGAAATAACTTTTACCGCAAGTATGAACGATAAAACAAATCTTGTTATATCCTAAATTCCTAATCCAGCCACTGCGCCTCTGACAGAGTTATCTCATTATAAATATCTTACACTATTTCTCCCTCTTAGTTTGACAACTGACTCTAAAACTGATTCACCCATATTGCTACAATCATACTTAACATATTTTGGATAAGCTCCACACAAACTTGGCAAAGATTTAAGAGCTGTGCTGTAGAGAGTCATAATAATTCAAAAGCTCTAGAAGAAACTTCCTGTGTCCCTGAATAAATGTTCTATAATTGTATTCACAAACTAGTCATGTTCTATTTCCGAATACTGTGCAAATATGATGTCTAACTACCAAGTTTATCAATACTACTTTAAGTTCGCAGACTCTTCATATAGCCCACAATAAGGGTAACAGAAGCCGATTTTCCAACTTCCTTGGTATGGGTTTTTTTACCTGACGACACTTATTCAGGGAGTTGTAAGTGTAAACTAGTATTAATGACACTTGCAGAAAAGAACTTTACCATTACCTGCGCAGTATACTATAAAGCTCCGGTCTATCTCTCATCCACTCTGTGAAACTGCGAGCAGGAGATATAGGATAAAGAGCGTCTCTTTCTGTATGAAGATATACAGCAAAGCATATAAGAAAATAATATCTTTCCAGGTACTCCACAAAAAAGGAAAGAGATGATTCCTTCTTCATTTCATCAGCTTGACACAGAATACTACTTCGGTAATTAGAAATAGCTTCACGTAGATTCTGTAAGCAAAACAACACTTACAAAAATTTAGAATTTGACTGTAGCGCCAATACCCATTCAATTTTCAGAAGTGTTTCTGATTACGAGAATTGAGAAAATGAAGCACCCAAGTTGAATACTAGAAACACTACCTGCATAGATGAACATTCATCGATGACTTTATCAACCTGCTTCTTGCCTTCAACACCACCCTTCAGACATGTATTAGTCAATATAAAGTTACACAGAAAAAGCAATGAAGGTCTACCGCAATTACTGGAAGTAGGAAGTAAATATTATCTGGTACCTCTAGAACTCGAATGAGACTTCTAATGACAGCATATTCTCCTCTGCGGATAGATTCCTCCGACTTTGGTAACTCGGTTGAAATGCTAGAACTTAAATCAGAAACTCTTCCCATAGAATTGGTTCTAGGAATACCTATGTATAAATATATTGGAATATATGGCAATTAACTTCAAATGGGACAGAACAAACAGGCATATGTATGGATCTTCTCTCCAATAAAAACTTTTCAATTTTCACTATACAAAAAACGCTGTGTCTATCATTAATCATAAAGACAGATGATCTAATTAATAAGTAATACTATTAACATACGTTCTATAGTATGAAAAATAAAAATCAGATGGACAACGTGTCCCCTAGAATGCTTGATGCACTTATGCCATTCTAGATGATGTAATCATATCTATTAGTAGTATATATTTTATTATTTGCAGATCTTCAACTATCTTACAATCGTTGTAGTAAACAGAAACAGAGACTACTGAAAGAGAGAAACATTTTAATGATTTAACATACATGTAGAAAATTGTACTTGTCAAATATAAATAATGAAGAAGAAGATTTTTTTTAGTTAAAAGAAATTAAGTATAGAACGTTCAAAAGTGTCAATGAAAGCTTCATATACAAGACTCTGTTTCCAAATAACTCGTTTTTCAAAATTCCATCTGCTGATCCTAATGATAGAAGGGCTACTACAGTCAAAATTAGGCTGTGAAAAGCCAACAAAAACTCACCTGACGTTCCAATGCGGTTAATATAAATCAGTGTCGCGATAACCATCCCTGTGGTTGTCCGTCCACGACCCATTTGGCAATTAAATACAATCTCTGTCCTAACATGTGCTTGAGAAATCTTTTGGACCTAAAAAGTAAGGAATATTGGGTACCAATGTAAGATTGACACACCCAAGTCCAGCATCATATATATAGAAGATATAATTTTAGTATTTTACTAAATCCATGGTTTTCAACTGGTGGAGATTGAAGCAAAGATAAATCTCTAAGCAGAGGATAGCCGGTTCCTCTAGATCAAACACAAACTTAAAAAGAATTAGCGCTTCTTAGCATGGTCTATAACGTGCATTATTTATCCAATACAAGTGATAGAGATCGTTACCTACAGACTACAGTTAGTTGTTTATTACTTTACAGAGTCTAGCTGTTAGTGTCTGTTACAGTTAGAGTTCGTTTAGGAGTCCTTGTTTGAATAGGAGTCAGTAAGTATTACTAATTAGTATTTACAGCTACTCAAATTCTCAATGAATGAAGAGCGCGTCTCACAGTCTTGTCTTTGGGTTTAGGGGCAGTATTTTACCATATGCCTCAGTTGAGGATTCCTTTCTGTTGTATTCTTTTCAGTTTTCTATGGAGTAGTTATTTCATTTATTTCAATTATTCTGTCTCGTCGCCTTTACTATATTAAAAAAGTTCAAACATTTTCAGGTGGGGACATCTCCAGGGTGCCTCCTTCTCTCAAGCATTGGATTTGTTGGTGCAGTTTAGGGAGTTTCCGGTGATGTATTCTTTTAGATTGTTGGAGGTATTACCTCGTGATTAGAACATAATACGACATGTAATATTATACTCCCTCCGTCCCACTCTAAGTGACACATTTTCCTTTTCGGGACGTCGCACTCTAAGTGACACATCTCTAAAAATAGAAACATCACTCTACTTTTCCTCTCTCTTACTTTATTCTATCCACTTATCTCACAAAACAACACCACATAAAATCTCGTGCCGAAAAAGAAATGCTCCACTTAGAGCGGAACAGGGGGAGTATTTCCTATGAAGAGATAATATTTTATGTCATTGGGGTATGGAATGACATACTAAGTAATAAAATTTAGCAGTGCCCCAAAAGACATGTAAGGCCCCCCCAAGCATATCAAAGATTATATTTGTTGGAATTGGATGAGTGCTACTGGTGATGTTAATTCAACTACAACTAGAACTGAAACTTACCAGAATATCAAAGTCTTGTTCTTTAGGAGACTTTTCATCTGTTATCGGAACACGTTCATAATCAACAAAGAACTGATTTGTCAATTCCTCATACACCTGATGGAGAAGAAGAAGAAAGATTAATGAAACATATTAGTTTAGTTTAATTCCATGCAATAGTAAGTATGTATACCTCTAGAGGTGTTTTAACAGAATCATGTGAAACTGGCTCCCATTGATCCACCATCTGACCATCAGGTAGTTCATCAGTTACAAGGATTTTATTTCCATACCTATGATTCAAATGTTGTAAACATTGACTGTATTAAGTGTATATCATGAAAAGAAACCACAGTAACAACACCACAGTTACAACCAAGATATATCATAAATAGGAATACATAATAATAGGACTAATGAAAGGAATAAAGAGTACCTAGCAGATTCTGCGAGGATATCTTCTTTCAATCGATCTTCCATTTGCTCTACCCTGACCCTGTTAATGCCCTACTTTTATTTGAAAAGACAGATATTGATGAAGGTGCTGCTGGGAGGGTGTAACAATCGAAGCAGATATTATGGACCAAAAGGTAAAGTAAAAAGCTCTCAACACCTCAAGCCAAGACTCAAGTCTAACAAATATTCATTTTGTAACACACTGGGAAGAACTTTTTAATTTATTGAAGGAATGCCAATATGAAAGGTTGACTGATCATGGTTCAGGCTTAAGTGCTAGTGTTGCTACAAAGCAAACATGAAACGGCACTTTTCCCAGAAGATTTACCCCATAAACTGGTTCACTCAACAAAGAGTAACCCAATATCTTCACTTTTGGAAGGTCTTTGCAAGGGTGCAACTATGTTGTCTCAAGGAGACTTTTGAAGTTTAGAAAATTAAAAACAGGAAGATATGATGCACAGCAGAGAGAAACTTTTTAGGAAGAAGAAGCTAGAAGATAAGTATAGCAGAAATATCAAAAAGTGGAAAGAGGACCAAGTAGAGTGAAACATTTCAAGACATCACAAGGCTATCCTAATCAGCTAATCCTAACTAAAGTCATCTAAGTATCAAATATAGAGTCTACCAACACCACTCAAAATTTTGCACATTACAATGTCTTATATTAAAAGTGGTTCAGGGTTTCACTTCAACCCACATAATAATCCCCAAGGAATTTGTCTCGTTAGAACAAAAAAAATTTTAAGTAGTACAAGAGAGTGGCAGGGTATTAGGGCTATTACGTACCGTATATTCAAGATTCGAAAAGGGCTGCTCAACATCACGTAGAACAAAAGGCCGACTGTTAATGTATATCACCTGTTCCATTTATGGGTGTAACAATAGATTCAATAGAAATATCCAGGGAAGTCTTTTATGAATACTCTATTACAGCATTAACTTTTAGGTTCCAGCATTCGAATGGATAACTCAAGTGCAAAACTCATGTCAGAGTAAAATCCCAATCTCTATAAATACAGCAGAAAAGTCCTTAAAACCACCTTAAAACATATAACTGCATGTTTATGCATCTCCAGGAACTATAATATCACCAAAGATTATGGTTCGAATTCCCAAACACTTAATAAGCTACAGCTATAGGTTCATCTCCAATGTCACGATACTTGATAAAACCTAAAAGTCATAACTACTGATTATACTGCAATTGTTGTAGAAAAAAACACCAAATATCTTTGACACATGAATAAATTCCCCTACTGTAAAAAAAGCTAAGGAGCTGAGGAGTAAGCATAGGGAGCAAGTTCCTTTTTGGCCTTCTATTCTATTATGTTCGGAAGTATTAAATAAAATCTCACTGGTGGATTGTCGATAAGACGGGAAAGAAATAGCCATTTTGTAAAATCAATATCTACGAAAAAATAAGTGCCTGGAAAATGTCATTAATGCGACACATTAGTGTAGGAAATCCAAACCAGAAGTTGACACATGTTGAATAATTTCAGGAAATCAGGATTCAGCTATTATCATCAAACCAAATGGGCCAATCAATCCCCAAAGAGGAAAGCAACCATAATTAACATATGCATCAATTCACATATACTCCTATAGCAGCTAAAAAAACTTTTATATGTGGTAAATCATAGAAGGTACTATCAGGGTTCATGGATGCCAGAAGAAGTCGATAAATACTCTTATGAGATGGTGTAACATTAGGCATGCAATACGTAACTTTGAAGCATGTTATATGAATTATCCAAGACTGTGAAATTGCATTGCCTTCAACAATTGACATCAGACAGAAGCATTAAATATGGAAAATTACCGGTTCTTCGCGAAGACTAATCCAGAGTACACGAATCTGCTCCCCATTCATGTGGGCTCTAATGTGTGTGAGAACATTCCGGATGCCATCAATAGTTGGAATAGCTACCCCATGAACGGGCAAGGAACTTGCCTGTAGGATAAAGAGATCGCAATGAGCTAAGATGGCAAAACCTTCGAAGAATACAACACGGTTGATAACCAAAATCATGATTACCAAACATAAAGCTACAGCATTATAGAAACAAAGACAAAAATCTTATCTTTACTGAACAAAAAAAAAAAGAAAAGAGAAAGAGAGAGAACCTTGCGATAATTGGGGGCACCGTCAATATGAGGAAGCAAGCGTTTGTTGTGGCAACCTGGAAAATGATCGCTCTTGAGAATAGACTTCTTGCCCAGCACGGATCCATGCCTCTGCTTAATCACTTGCTCCGGCTCCTTAGGTATCAGCATGCTTACCATTTATTATTCACCGAAGAAACGAAACCACAAACCCTCGATTCACGGCTAGGGAAATTCCAATTTCTCAGACTAAAAAGTTATTCGTTCACTCGAACACTGAAACAATGTGCGCGCAATAGAGAAGAGAAGAGAGCAGAGGATCTCAGTAGCAGAAGCAGAATTAAACCCTTGTTTATGTTTAGCCAGCCATGGCCCATGTGCATCAATTCATCAGCATTCCAATAGTATTTGACAACGTGAAGCCCGTGCACTGCTCGAACACGAACTGACACCCGCGCAAACTCGATTCTTTAACAGATAGGGAATATGCTTTTTCAACTTTTATTTTCATTATATACTCTTGCAGTTGGAGTTCGTTTCAATGATTTGTAGCACTGCCACTGTTTTGTAAATGCTACTACTATAATTCAATTGTGTAATATACATCAAATACATAATTGCTAATCATGGTAGTAAGTGGATTTTGGAAATGCTATAATTTAATTTTATGGATATATAAAATACATAATTCAACTAGGAAAGTGGTAAAGTGAAAAACAGATTTCCATATTCAATCACGTCTATATTTGATAATTCAATTGTGTTGATGTATAAAATAGATTTCGGAAACCTATCAGTCAATTTTATGAATATTTTGTGTGTATATAATTCAACTGGGAAAGTGTTACTAAAGTGAAAAACAGAATTCAATTATATGGATTTATAATATATATAACTCCATACTCAATCTCGTATATATATATAAAATGAAATGTGAAATACATAATTCACCTGAGAAAGTATACTCAATTTTATTAAAGTGAATAACACAATTTCATACTCAATCTTGTGCATATGCATAAAATTACGCAAAAAACCTGAATAAATGAAAGGGCGAAACACATTCTTAGGTCCTTATACTTTAATCAAAATGTTCATTAGGTTCTCGTACAATTTTTTCGTTTTAATAGGTCCTTATACCTTTCTTATAAATTTCATCACATCCTCGTACAATTTTTTCGTTTTAATAGGTCCTTATACTTTGATTATAAATTTTATTAGGTCCTTATACAATTTTTTATTTTAAGATATTTTTTACTTTTATCTTAGATAATAATTTATATTTAATTAATTAAATTTAATGAACCTTTTAATTTTATTATTTAACTTATCTTATGATTATAAATATTCAGGGAAACGTATCTTTCAATATAAATATAAATAATCAATTGAAAATTCGGATAGTTATTCTAAAAAACACTTCGATTTTAATCTTCAATCATCACGGTTAATCTTTTTATTATTGTCTACAACTTATTGAGATTATTGGATAACAAGATGATATTATCTTTATAAACTATGCTAAGTTAAATAATGGAATATTAAAAAGTTCATTAAGTTTAATTAAATTTAGATTATTATCCAAGATAAATGTAAAAAAGTCCCTAAAATAAAAGATTGTACAAGGACCTAATGAAAGTTATGATAAAAATATGAGGACCTACTAAAACGAAAAATCGTACGAGGACCTGATAAAAATATTGTGAAAAGTATAAGGACCTATTAAAACGAAAAAATTGTACAAGGACCTAATTAACATTTTGACTAAAGTATAAGGACCTAAGAATGTGTTTTGCCTAAATGAAAGTCCAAAATCTTGTACACATTCAAATTTCAGAATTAGGCCTATCAAAATGGATACCGGATATTGGATACCCAATATCCAAACCCGAAAAATCGGGTAATTGGATACCCAAAACCAGAAAAATCGGGTTTCGGATCGGGATCGGCTATTGAGGATTTTGGTTTTTCGGGTATCGGATAATCCGATACCCGATCGGGTATACCCGAGTTATCAGATTTTTTAAAAATTATATATAATGTATTTGTTTAATTTTTAACAATTTAAGTAATTAAATATTAAGCATGAACTGACTGTTCCTATTACTAATCATACTTTAAATAATTAAATATTAAACATTAGGCTACTGGTCCTAGAACTAATTAAACACGTCTCCTTTCCTCTCCTGCTCTCCCTCCGCCGCCGCCAATGCTGCCGCGGCTGTCTCCTCTCCCAGCGCCGGCCACAACATCTCTCCCTTCTCTTGCTCTCTCGCCTGCGCCGCAGCCCATATTGCCCAGCCACCGCGATACACTGCCGCCGCCCTCTACCTCCGTCAGTTAATATTTTTTTTTTGAAAAAAGTCAAAATTAAAATTGAAATCGGGACTAGATTCCCGATCATTCGGGACTGGATACCCGAGTCGGGTATCGGATACTATATTTTGGAAAATTCGGGATCGGACACCCGAAATTTTCGGATCGGGTCCCAGAATAATAAACTTTAGCCATTATAAACAGAAAATCGGTTCTTCAACCTTTTTCATGCTACAATTGTTTGACCAAATTTGTAATCATAGTCACAATAAGAAATTTTCACATTCTCAATGCAGGGCTTCTTTCTTGGAGAATCAAAGTCTCATCCGAAAAACAGTCAGCAAAAGAAAAAGGAATAGTATAATAGAAAGTGGGAAGTCAAAGTATACTATTTCAATAATAATACAGCAGCAGTACATGCCAAATGCTCATCTAGCCCCAACAAATTGTTTTAGGCTATTCAGATCCCAGACTACATGGATAAGCTAGTTCTTCTCATGGCATTTAACACAAGTAAGCTTAATTATTCATGCCACTTTGTATGCTTATATGGGGCCAAATG
Organism: Salvia hispanica; assembly: GCF_023119035.1. NCBI lineage: Eukaryota > Viridiplantae > Streptophyta > Magnoliopsida > Lamiales > Lamiaceae > Salvia > Salvia hispanica. The sequence goes on along the minus strand of NC_062967.1, from coordinate 5,804,214 downwards.
TTGATAATATAATGCTTTGATCTCAGACTGAAGCATCTCGGCCCGAATCCACATTACCATACTTCTTGATCACATTTCTGGTAGAAGGTAATCCTGCAACAACGTCTTCTTCGATCCCACACTCATTTGTGCCTCTCCTGATCATGAAGTATCCGTCCTGACATCCAACGAAATGAACATATTCAGGAATTCACCGTATTGTACGAATAAAGCAAAAAAAAAAAAGATTGCCATCAACAAAGTAAAGCTATAACTTTGTCAATATCTCTAGGCAATAATAATATCTGTCCCCGCATATTTTTCATAAAATTGCAATATAAAACTTAAAAACTGCAAGAACAAATGGTGAACGTTGTGCCAATTTCAACTTAAAATACTAGGTACATAAAATATCTCAAAGTTAAGAGGAAGGGTTCAACAGGAAACATACATCACCCCAGCTTCTATTCCACTGATTGGCTAGGAGCTGCATGAATAAACCGAAAGTAAGTCAACAATCCAACAATTGTATCAAACTCAAGTCATTACGATCTCAAAGAGGCCATTATTACCCAATAATCCTCTCCACTATCAGTAGTTCCCCAGCCAATCAACTTGACAGCATGACCTCCCATCACATCACCTGTTATGTGACTATAAACTCCTGACTTGTAAATAGCAAAATCCTGAAACAAACAGAACAAAAGCTCAATAGTGAACACAATTTCGAGGGCGAGAAGAAAAATATAAGAACCGAATAATGAGACTTTTCTGTCAATAAGTAAGTTGGATAACCATGTCCCATTATAAGGCCTTCTAAAGGGATTATTGGGTCAATTTTAATAATATTAATGCCAACAATCTAGATTTGGAATAAATAGCAAAGCAATCGCAAGCCTCCAAAAATATACATCCAAGAAGAACATGATTCAGCATCTTATGATCTTTATTATAACTGGGGAGGAACTTGGTTGATGGGAATGAATAACAGGGGATGGGAATCAATATTTTGTTGGGGGATCCTTCATACCCTGTGTTTTACACTTATTTTGGTGGGGCTAGGAGATTGTAAGTTTATCCCCCCCCCCCCCCCCCCACACACTACCATACCCATTCCTTGTCCGTTCCTCAGCACCAAACTAAACATGGGTAATAAGAACTATGATTTCTCCTTTTACCTCATAGACGGTGAAAGCGACTTCAACGGGTCCATTCTTGTAAATCTCAGCCATGATACTGTAAGGATCAGCACTAATTCTGTAAGCATTGACGCTGAAGTGCTTTGAGTCTTTCCAGAGCAGGTTCTCTTTTTTGCATTTCTTCTCACACTTGGGAGTGGGATATGCAGGTTCACATCCAGGATGTGAGCATCCAGTATGATCAAAGTAAGGATCACACTGCCAAAAATACCAAATCAATCTGCATATATAGTTATATACAAAATACAAATGCAAATTGGCGATCGGCCAAAAAGTAACTCCTTCTGTTCATAACAGAAAAGGCTACCTCTGATGTTACAACCCCAGTGCGGACAAAGTATCGCCAAGCTGCAATCGGGTACCCTCCATCACAACCATCACCACACATAAAGCCACAGCATGCTAAGAGATCATTGACCGAAAGAGTGATGTTCTATGAAACAGGGAGTGAAACAATTAGGTATACTTGTGATCCTAATACTAATGTAACTTGCTGCATCAGGAAATGTAAAATTCAAGGACAAACCAAGTCGAGATGAATGCAGAATCGATCTGAGAGGACCTCCACAGCACCAAAAGCCCAACAAGAACCACAATGGCCCTAATAAGTAGAAAACAAATCAGCTAAGAATTGCCAAATATAATTATTCAAGTATGAGGAGTAGGGAGACGAGTGGAGCAAGTTACCTGATCTTCAATTTGAAATATTATGGGTGGAAGAGACGAGGTAGAGGGGAAAAAGAATCAAAACAGTTAGCAAGTCTCTTGAAGAAACATAAACCAGAAAGGCAAAACAACTAACCTAGAATGTCCGCTATTGTGCTACATTGGGGCCAGGCTGTTCGTGCATCAAAATTTTTTGGCAACTCGAGACCTTCTTTATGAGTTACAACAGATATTCCCTTCAAATCACCCTCTCGTGCTGGTTTAACTCCAAGAAGGTGCTTAAATTGGCCAACCTGGGGATCATAGTAGCAGATTTCTCACACATATTCTTATGTTTATTATCTACTCTCGGGATATGATTTAGGGAGTTAAATGAGCATGTGGCGATTATAGAATATGTGCATCTGTAGAAAGTTCAAAGCAAGAAACATACTGTATAGTTGGTAAACCGAGGGTTCATATGAGCTTTCCATCCGGCTTGAGGATTGTCATTGATTGATTTAACAGTAGATTCCTACATTATTTGTCGCTTCGGCTTAAATATAGAATGAACAAAGAAGAAAAGAAAGAACATATGTATCCTTTTCCATGTCCGTAAAAAAAGAACCTGAAGAATCTTCCTATCCAGCTTTAGCTGAGAACCAGTATTCCCTGCAATGACCTGTAGTAGAAATTAACCGACTGTAACTCCTTGCAAAGTAACTGTCAAACTGACACTAGTGATAAGCGTGTTCCTTAGCAGTAACACTTTCTAGAGTAGTATGTTCCGATTGATAAGGAATCAAATTACACTGATCTCATTCAGAAGTGATTCGATCGAATCCAAATCTCTCATTCCAAAACCTAACGGTATATTGACTGGTTCTGAAACAGTTAGGGCTGAGTTGCACAAGCATGTTCAACACTACAACAGTCTAGAGCTGAAACGTTGATTTTATTCGTAAAGTTAAAGACCTAAATTAGGATTGGTGCACACAGAATCAGAGCAATCAGCGTATATTAGGCAGTCATCCGTTGACCTCGAGGCAATAACTAGAACTGAATTGGATCGCGATGAAGTGTGGGATAAAGCAACTGAGTACCTGAATCATGGCAAGTACGAGGACGAGAAAGAAGAAGGCGATCCTCGCCGTCGATGCTGCTGCTGCCGCCATGATCGTGATATTTCAGTGGTTGTGTTCGATTGATTGGTTACGCAATGAACCTATGAAATGAAACATTAAGATTCCTTTTTATCTTTTCGCGGGCACGCAAACCCGTAAAATCACACATTGAAACGTGAAGCAATGGATTATGTTGAATATTCAAATTAAATCACACTTTTTTTTAAATGACTTTCCAAATTTCCAATTCGCGATATAAATAAGAGTGAGTTAATATAACTTGCATTTAAATTTATCAGGTTTTTATATTTGCGGACTTATTTTAATTAAAAATAGTAAAAAAAAATCATATGTTATAATCGTAGTTTAGATACTTCTCCAGCAATATTTTTTTAAAGAGCAAATATAAGATCCCGATAATTTAGGAACTATTTATATAATTTACTCTAAATAGGAGTATTAGCAATTCGTTTCTTGTGTACTGTATTTAATAAAATAGTATGACGTTTTATTTGAAATTGGTTCTATTTTTTTAAAATTTTAGTTTCGTTTTTATTTGTTTCACTTTCCAATTAAGTGCTTTGTTTTCTTCCATATATATTACGAGTAGTTTTGTTTTTTCGTTTTTCACCACTTAACAAATCTAAGTGTAGGTAAAGGAAAAAGTAGACTACAATTGCCTAAACCTCTTTCAAAATGAAACTATTGAATCCAATACCACAAATTCTTCATGATTTAAATATTGTAAATTATTCTTGGTCTATTAAAAATATCTATTACAGTACGTGTGAATTTCCAATCAAATATTTAGAAATGTCTAATTGAACATACTAAATAAATACAGTATTTTGTGTTTAAATTCTCATCATAAAGTTCAAATAGTACTACTATTAGCAAAATTATTTCATTAATACGCAACCTTACATACATTTCACCTATTTTTTCACTACGTATTACCTTTATGATGCCTCCATAGTGCTCAACCTCATAGTGTGGGCCACAAAAGATAAGGTATTGATCACTTCAATTATTTTATAACCATGTAATTAATAAAATTAAAGTTCAATTCATTTATTTTCTCAATAACTTTGAATAAATAAAATAACAAATTGAAATTTAATTTGTATGTAATTTTTAAAATTAATTATTACAATGCTTAACTTTTTAAGCTGGAGATGCAACACGTATGAGTTCGGAAAAATACAAGAAACCTTGAAAATGTTGTGCTTAGAGCTGAGGAAGAACTTTTTTGAGTGAAGTCAGAATATGAAGATATCATTTCTAAAACACATGAGCTCTCAAGTCAACACAAACTAACAAGCAAAGGACTGACACTTCAACTAGCTAGTCTAAAAAATCTATTGCTCGAGAAATTTCATTTGGGAAGACATGATTTCAGCTGAAGATCTTCATGGTTGTTGTGGTGTTGGCATCTCAAGTCTGGTTCGATATCCAGTTAATCCGGCAAGAGGTAAACCATACAACTGCAGAGGATAAGTGATGGGTGTTGGTGGAACACATAATCCAGCATAAGTTGGCATAATCTGTGACCAAATTAAAGTATCATAAGTTATTGCACATAAATCTATAGTAAGTTGTACGGAGTATTTGTTCATGGGAAAGAAAGTCACCTGTAACTGAAGCTGAAGACATTTTAGGTACACAATAGCTTCATCAAGGACAGATTCTTTATCCATCTGGGGAGATTCAGAAAAAAGAATGCAACTCAAATTAGAGCATTATTTCATTCTATTTTGTATTTATGCATATGTACAAAATTCAAACCTGGGTGCAATTAGGTATCAGGCTTCGCAGTGCCCAGAGTCTTTTCTTGATTTTATTATCTTTTCTCTGCGGAAAAGAACACAAAATAAATCACCAAAAGGTAGATGAATTTGGTTTAAGTTATGAGTGAGGGGAAAAGCTGACCTTTTTATGTGAATGAAGAAGTGCTGCTCTTTTCCTCTTCTTGATTGCTTGCATGGCTGATCCATTAACATTATATTGACCTGAAAATGATGATTCTGAATCTTGACAATTTGGTGCTGTTTGTGAATAATCACTAGTTTTCGTCATTAAAAGTAACACTAGCTAGTAAAGTTTTCAGATTGATGAGATGCAAAAAGCTGTGTGTTTATATAACAGAAAAAGGTGAAGGAGCATACAAACAGACACATAAGGCGGTTCCTTAATAGACAGGTATGGTATGTGATGAGAGTTAATGTAAGATATATACATCGGGGGTCGGAAGTGTTCGATTACTCGAGATTAAATTGGCCCGAAAGTCATAAGACAAGACTAATCTTGCGTGGCACTGTCCCAAGACAAGTACCCACCGAATTTTTCCAAATCCAACCAAACAGTATATCATGAGATTAATTTCTATCTAATCCATCAATAGGGATGCTTGTTTGAGGCCTTCTTGAGTTGTCACTATCCTTTAGTATTTTCTAGTTAAGGGTGGGGCACACACCCTCCCGTCAAACCTCAAATCCATACTCTATTTCACGTGAATTCACGTGCCAACTACTCATCTTTTGTCTCCCTCCCCTGCACGCCTCCTCACCTCCTTTCCTCCACACAAAGGAAAACAAGCAACTTTATCCATAATTTCAACGTAAATATTAGTATCCCATATTATCTAACTAAATACACAGCAATTTGCTCTCTAACTTCAAAAACATCACAAATGAATATGGGTCGCTTTAAGCTGTAAAAATTAGCAAGGATTTACAATTCACCAACTTATATCAACACATTCATCTCTCTCAACTTAAGCCACCATGTTTCAAGCACTCAGCCACCGCAAGTTTCAGTTGAAGCATCTTTCCCCTAGCCATCTGCAAAATCAAACAAAACTTAAGTACCATAGGTGAATGAGGGAAAAAGTGAAAATTTTGAAACTATAAATTTACTTTTGGAATGATTTTCCCTTTACAGAATTTTAAAGCTCTCACAATAGATAGCTATCCCATAAGTCGTATCAGAAATAACTTGAGTTTCAAACAGGTAACGAACATGTTGCTTCAACCATTGTAATACCCCACAATGGTAAAAGCTAATGTACACCAAATTCCGATTAATTTTAACTCACCTCTTGGACAGCCATGATTCTGCTTTCAGCATCTTCAAGTTGTGCATTGATTTCTTGCTCCACTTGTGACACTAACTTTTTATGCGCTGCTCCTGAGGAGACATCAGTTCATGATTATAAAAATCTATCGTCAGAGTATTATAGCAAATAAATTAGCCGATACAGCAGTTATATCTCCTAGCATAGTAGCATATAAAATCATTTGGCAAAATCGGTATCAAGTGAAAATTAAAAAATTAAGACAATCCTGAGTCCCTGACATGTTTACTTGTGATATTTTTCAGTTTTTACTGAAGGCAAAAAACAGCATGTCAAAAGTTGCAAAAGGTTCATACGGGAGAGCGTACCAAAGACTGGATGCACAGTTATACAACAACCTCGCAAGGTTTATATATTTAATTACTGATTGACTGAAACAAAGTTAATTATTTGTTGTTTCTGTTTCATATTTGACTCGTGACTGAATAACTAGGATATGAAGTTATTTATGCATAGCGAAAATATCAATGAAGTTTAAATTGGTTGAACCAGAAACTTCAGCATATTGTCAACACACTTAATGCATGACTTGCAAACATAAGTAGTAGTACTTGAGATTGATTATCATACCTTGCTTTTCCACCGATCTTTTGAGCTCAATCTCATGCTCTTCTAGATCTTCTATTAGGCTGCCACAGTTCTGGAGGTGCTGCGTAACCTCTATTTTGAACCTTTTATGTATTTCAAGCAACTGGTCCTGTTTTTCTGTAAGACACAATGCATGTTCACAAGAAACTGAAGAGGAGCATAAACATCTCTTCCAAGTACTTACAATATCCTAGTGAACTGAAATTCTAGAATTTGTTAATAACCGACTGGCCGGGTAGAAGTCTGTGATTGGTGATAGAGTGTCATCTATATCTGAAAACTTCTAAAAGCAGAATGGCAGCTAAGAGCCCAGAGACTTCCATTTTAAAGTAAACCAACAAATATAATCTTTTTAGCTCCTGCAAATGAGATTTAGTTCTTTGGTAGTGGATGTTTAATTCTTATGTATGGAGTCTACAAGGTGATGTATTTAATTGTCAGAAAAAATGATACTACAACACTACAAGTCCAGCCTAATCAGTAGCTAATAGCTAGCAGTACTATACTGATGGAATGACCACCAACGTCACAGAGCCAAGAGTAATAAAAAGTCTGCAAATTAGCTAATCATTCTCAAAATATTTATAACGTTCTCTCATGTTACATATTAAAAGTGTTCCTATTTCGCACTGCACGACTTGATTCTTTACATAGATGCTTATCCTGACTTTTGTTCATAATACCATTCCCTTCCCTGGCTTCACTAATCAATGGCGTAATATCAGTCACGCTAATATTTTGGAAAGATCAATTTAGCTGATACCCGGTGCAATTGGCAGGCTAAAGGCTCAAATATTTTTAAGAATGTTAACTTTTAAGCTTCAAGTAGGATACACCTAAATTAGCATCAGTACGTGAATGCTAAACCAGGAAATAATATGCAGCTAGATCTAATACAGTACATGATCGCCCAAAACGTCTACAACTTGGACAACTTATCAAGCTAAGTTCCAAAAACATGTACCTTGAAATCTAGTTTCCAACTGTTTGCTTTTTGAATGACTTAGATTGGTCAGCTTTCCCCTGGATACACAAGCATCATGCTTAAGAGAAAAAACCCTTATGAAGAATCTATTACTACTATTTAAATACTTGTATAATTCTGTGATCTGAAATTGTAGAGAACTTACACATCTGTTTTAACAAGAGATTCAGCATTCTGCAATCGTAACAATATTTCCTCAACTGCAGTACGCAGAATATCGGCAGACCTTCTGCTACTAATTGACTTCAGTTTGGTCTTAACATGACCCAAAGCCACGGTAAATAGTGCTACAGCCCTAGGTTTCAATTGAATAAAGAAACAGCAGCATCAGAATAGCTCTTTCCCTTAATATTTTCTCTATTTAGCAGTGACATGAATACCTGGTCAGGCCATCCTCCTGATTCTCTTCCATGTACATTTCAAGCTCACTGGTATCCTGTACCCCTCCTAGTTTTAGCAGAGGCAAAAAGAGAGGTTACAAGCATGGAAGAAATAAAGATAACATAAACCAGACAAATGAAATGAGGGAGCTAGCCCACTGTTCGAAGTAGAAGAAGGTCTTTTGCTAGAAATTAATAAACCTTTTGATGAATCTGATGCTGGACTAGATCCAACCACTCCAACATCTTTTTCATTGTCAAGACTTTTATCGGAATTATGTAGAATCTTTTCAGATATACGAATTTCAGGAGACAATTCCTCTGGTTCCTTGCAATCTGCATTTCCATGATATGATGCTTAACATGATGCATACAAAATGGAACGTATTGATGCTGAACATGATGATCCACAAGGTACACTGCACCTTACAAAATTAGCACAACCACCTGACAAAATTTCTTTAAAATAGAAGTCACTGTATATGTTAGAGCATAATCATGCTTGTGTCCATCACAGTAATACACATCATTCAGCATGCTGATGTAACAGATTCAATGTTTAAAGCAAATAGGTGAAACATAGGTTGACCAATATAAACGATACTAGGTAAAGGGAATAGCCTTTACGAGATCCATCTTCAGAGCTCTCAGAATTAGTCTCATCGGTTAATGATTTGGACTGGATATCACTGTCTTCATCCATTACCATATTTGGTTTCACAAAGATGCTTCTCTTCGGACTATTCTTCTGTTTGTTCCTACCAACCTTTAAATTAAAATTAAGGAAGCAAAAGGTATGTCAACAGTGTAATAATAATTTTTTTCGTGAGTGCCACTTCATCGACAGTTTTGCTGAAAGTAGTTAAGGATACGGAAATTTCCTGTTGCACATCTAGTCCGCAGTTAGCTGATTTTGAACTCAGAAAGCTTTTGAAGCTTTGTATGCCTGTTCTGTTAAATACTTTCTCAGCAGGAATTTGATCATGAAGTTCTTCTTGATTACTTTTCTGTAAACTGCTTCGTGACTTAATGTCGGAAGGAGGGGATGAAGGATCATGCACAGTGTTCCGTTTCTTTTTCAAAGGGTGATCAGATATGTCTTCTTTCAGATTCTTCTTGGAAGCTTTAACATCAGCATCCCTTTGATCAGTCATCGCATGAAGAGGAAACTCAAATGAAGAATTATTCTTGGTATCCTTTTTGGGCTGCATAGTGTTCCTTTTCTTTATTATTAGATAATCAGAAATGTCTTCTTGAAGATTCTTCTTTAATGCTTCAACATCCATTGACTGTTCAACATCTCTTTGATCAGTCCTTGCATTAAGAGGAAACTCAAATGAAGAGTTATTTACGGTAACCCTTTTTGGCTGCACAGAGTTCCTTTTCCTTTTTGACAGAGAATCAGATATGTCTTCCTCTAGATCCTTCTTTGAAGCTTCAACATCCATTGACTTCTGAACATCCATTTGATCATTAGGAATCTTAAATGGAGAATTATTTTTTATACCCTTTTGTGGATGAAGAGAATTCCTTTTCCTTTTAAACAGAGAATCAGATATGTCTTCTTGTAGATTCTTCTTCGAAGCTTCAACAACCATTGAATTCTGAACATCCCTTCGATCAGTCATTGCATTAAGAGAAAACTCAAATGAAGAACTATTCTTGGTACCCTTCTCTGGCTCGACATTTACATCATTTCTTCTGTCAGTGGAACTGCTGGCATTGGAAACTTTATTCTTCTGCAACATTGATTTTTCCACTGGTATTGATCTGCTCTTCTCTGACTGCTGTCTCTCTTCTACATCTTTTTCCCTTACACCCTGATTTGTCTCTGCTCGAGAGCTCATTCCCATAATAACTTTTTCTCCCTTAGAAGGTAAAGAACCATCCACGAAATTACCATATGATCCCACAGATAGATCTCCTTTGGATGAGAATATTCTGTTTCGTTGACAGTCTTTTCTATTGATAGAATTTGTTGCTTCAGTCTTACTACCCTGTTTTCTAGCAGCTTTCATCCGGGCTAAAGAACGAGTTATTGGCCTTGTGGAAATTTGAGTTTGAGAATCACTTTCGATAGTGTCCGAATTAATGTTTAGTTTTCTGATAGGACTTTGCTTCCTGTTCTTCTCTTGGTCCAGATGCAATTCCTCACACTGAAGACTGGGGGGCTGTTTGTTTGGTGAAGAAACATCTCCTAAGATCTCCCACAGCTTGATCCTCAAAGATTCACGGCCCCCGGTTTCTTTTTTCCTATCTTTATCTTGTACCTGTTCTTTCGCTTGCTGAACTCCTTGTTCAGTTGAATATACCAGATTCTCAACATGCTCTACAGTATCAACATTCCCATTCTCCACTGAACAGTTCTCTCTACCAGAATTCTTCTGTCTGCATACATCAGATCCTAAGCCAGACTTAGCAGCAAAATATTTGATGGAATGGGCTGCAGATGCTTTCTCTAATATCTTTGATGTGGGGCGTGTTCTTCTGGTGGCTGGGAAACTTGGTGTACGTTCTGTATCTTTATCTGCGACTGAAGAAGATATCTTTGGGTTGAAAGATCTAGTGGAAACCCAAGGGGAGGCATTCTTCGGTTCAACTATCACGTGTTTTTCCATAAGTGGCGAATGCCCTTCACGACATCTGACACTATTTTTTTTGCTGCTACTTCCGACTTCAACAGTTTGGGCCCCTGGCTCCTGGAGGTCTTTCGTTTTGGCATTGGAAATAGAATTAACAAGAATTCCTACAGACATCTTCGTGGATTGACTGCAGTAACGATTGTTGCTACTGAGACTCCGACGATCAGTCATTTGCTCCTAACATGTTAAAGTACATAAATCCATTATTGTGAACTCTATATGAATCAATAAAAGAGATGAACAGGTGACAATACAATTTTTTCGAAATTAAACTATGAGCATAATAAACCAAACAGAATTTCTTCCAGGAAATTAACACAATAATTTCAAAGGGTTTGGTAACAAGGTTCTCGAAGTGACTGATCAAAACAAGCAAAATTCAACTTCAGGTCATAATTCTATGATCGATCTAGCATGCAAGGCTCACCTCCTGAATATCAGTCTGTCTACCAACATTCGTTCCCATAGCTTTAACAGAAGGTTGATAAAAATCTCAGTATTCCAAAATCAGCCTCTGGATTGTTCCTCTATACTTTTCTGCGCGATCAACGAGGATAATTTATCATCAGGAAAAAAAAAGGAAAAGAGAACTAAACAGAAAACAGTACACTGCTTAATTAAGAATGTGAGTGATTTGTGTGGAGGATAATGGGTAAACCATGAAAACTGAAATTCTCGGCAGCAATGGCTACGAAACTAGCTTCAGATCTAAGGATTTCGCAGAAATTTTAAAATCAAGTATAGCAAACAGAAGCGGAGATAGTGCATCGAGACATATAAAAATCAGACACAAAAAATTAAACTTAAATAAAAAAGAAAACCCGATCAAAGCATCATGCAGACTTGGAGAGTAAAAGGCAGGGAGGAGAAAGCTTTCATACAGTAAAATCCGAGCATGGCGTGCGAATCTGAAGCAAAATTTCCGGAAATAGTATGATTGTGGAATCGATGCGAGAGCGTAGTGGAAGAAGTTGAGAGAAATGGAAATGCGAGGCGGGAAACAACGGGGCAGGACAACTGCGTGAGTGCAATGCAATCCTCAACGCTTAATATTTAGGCGATTAATAAAAATAAAATAATTTGAAGGCATTATCACTTGTTTTCATTTAATTTTATTTTATAGTTCGTCGAGTTATTAGCAATTTAGCATGCGTTAAATTGTTATGTCCGCAACACTTATAACAGCCATTCATATGAATACTTAAAATCGCAAATCGGGAAATGTATTTGAAAAAAAACTAATTGAGATTAGTATGCTTAAAATGATTTGAATTAAAAATTAACAAAATTTAGAGCATCTGCGGGGACATGACGGTCACAAGCCGTGTTTCGGGGGCAACGGGGCGAGCCAGCTTGCGCAAGACAACCTTCCCATCCCTTAGCCCCCATGCACGTGTGCACAACACTTTCTCCTCTCGACCTGTAAGGTGATGTACTAGTATAATTTAGAATCTATTAGCACACTAATTAAGCAAATCTAACTAATTCTCTAAACTTTTGAGACACTAGTAGTTCTCCTTTTTGTTTCATGTTCATTTTTGGGATTGGTCTTGCAAATTGACTTCGTAAAACAATTGATCGTAGCGGTTATTGACTTCTCAAGTGGCTGATCTTTTATGTCATGTGACCAACTCCATTCATTTGCTTCATTTCGACGAGTTGTGGATGCCGCATTATTTAGACACCTGGAGATTTCTCTCGTCTTAGTGCCCTTGAAGCGTACGAATTGTGCAGCAAGGGTGAGCCGCTAGAGAGTACCTTTTTGTGCTTCATTGTAACCCTCTCCCAAAATGAGGCACCCCTTTTTGCTAATTGCCTCGTATTGTTGCATCTTCGTCACCATCAACACATGCTTCGAATACGCACGTAATCAAATCCGTCGGATATGCAGTTTGACTATTGGTTATCTCTTCTGCACATCGGAAATGTTGATGGCATCGGGATGTGTGAATAATGAGCTTATACACGAGGAATCCGAATTTGGCATAGACATTCCTACAATGTTGGGATCCAAGTTTGACTATGACAGACAGACTGGTCCCTTCGTTAAGAATTGAATAGCTTTGGAGTAAGAAATTGAAGCGGAAGAATGTGAATTGGGTGAGAAAATAATAATTAAAAGAAACAATGTTTTTAAAAATAAAATAAGTAGACGGTTGGATTATTAAATTTATATTATAGTCCTTTTTAGCTTCGATGAATCTGATCAAGCAATACCATCCGTCCACGTGGAGATAAGACTTCATTTCTTTTCTTTGATATCATTATGTATCTCCGTCTTCTCCATTTCAGTTGAATGTTCTGAAATGGAAATGGCTGCGTTCACCCACCTTCCGGCTTCTTCACACAAGCCGCTATCCCCTCTTTACTCCTCCCCTTCACGGTTACTCGCTTCCAAAATCCCTATCCGTCGCAGAATTCGCTGCTCCATCGCGGAGGGGCCAGCCGCCGTTTCCCCCTCTTCAGGAACCAACAACGGATCACTTCTCGACTGCGTGATCGTCGGCGGCGGAATCACCGGCCTCTGCATCGCGCAGGCCCTCTCCACCAAGCACCGCAGCTCCAATTTCTTGGTCACTGAAGCCAGAGAGCGCGTCGGAGGGAACATCACCACCGTCGAGAGGGATGGCTATCTCTGGGAGGAAGGCCCCAACAGCTTCCAGCCGTCCGATCCAATGCTCACCATGGCGGTGCGTTCCCCCAAATTCACACTTCCTCGTCGATTTTGTCGAAATTGATAGTTTTCGTGGTTAATTAGGGCAGGTTGACAGTGGTTTGAAGGATGAACTGGTATTGGGGGACCCTGATGCGCCTCGCTTCGTGCTGTGGAATGGGAAGCTGAGGCCGGTGCCTGCCAAACCCACCGATTTGCCATTCTTCGACTTGATGAGCTTCCCTGGGAAGCTCAGAGCTGGTTTTGGTGCAATTGGCCTTCGTCCGCCCCCGCCAGTTTGTTCCCCCCCTCTCTTTCGGTCTCCCCTTTTCTGTTTTCTCCTACCTGCGTTATTTTCTCACCATTTGAGGTTTCGCCGAAGGTAACAGGGGCATGAAGAATCGGTTGAAGAGTTTGTTAGGCGAAACCTTGGTGATGAAGTCTTTGAGCGCTTAATAGAGCCTTTTTGCTCCGGTAATCCTCTCCACTTAATTTCTTCGTTATAAGCATTAGGCATTAGCACAATCCGAGAGAGTTTCTTTGCTAGCCCAGCACTTGTTCATGTTCTGATCCACATTGTTAACCTATCCATTTTCTAATACAAGCTGTATTAGGTGGTGACAACCTGCTTTCTTTAAGAAAATGAGGAATGGTTTCAAATGTAGGTTACTTACTTGCAATTTGACGTTTGCTGTTTTTTAGATCACTATATTAAACCAATTAGGAGGTGGCACTTGGTTAATGGAAGTTATTGATCTAATTGAGGATTGAAATTTACGGTTAACCTTTCCAAACTAAAGTTCGGTTCTCAATGAAAGAGTCATTTATATCATATTCAAACTCTTTGTGTCTATTTCTTGATTCCAGATAGACGCTTATAACCATTTGTAGATGAGCTGTGCTAGAGTCCCTTTTACTCATAAGTCATAAACTCTGAATGAATATGATTATCACATTCCTGTCCTTGTGAAGGTGTTTATGCTGGGGATCCTTCAAAGCTAAGTATGAAAGCTGCATTTGGGAAAGTCTGGAAATTGGAGCAAACTGGTGGCAGCATAATTGGAGGCACCTTTAAAGCAATCAAAGAGAAATCTAGCAGCCCTAAGGCACCTAGAGATCCGTAATTACATTCCTAGAATCGCCATACTTGTGTTTGATTTTCTTATTTGTGCGTGGATAATGAGAATTTAAATTAAGTACTTTTCCAGACGCTTACCAAAACCAAAAGGCCAAACTGTTGGATCGTTCAGAAAGGGCCTAGCAACGTTGCCTAACGCAATTTCATCGAGGTACTCATCATTCCTTTGATACATACATACTTTTCTCATTTTTGCATACAAAATTCTCTATTTTATGCTCTCTCAACAAAGTTTTAGAATACACCGGATCTATATTTTTCTTCAAGATTTCAATTTTTGTAATTTTAAAAGAAATACACATACTTCTCATGCATTTTTTTTTCATATTTCTAGCTTAGGAAGCAAGGTCAAGGTGTCATGGAAACTTACAACCATCTCTAAGTTGGACAATGGGTGTTACTTGTTGACATACGAAACTCCCAGTGGAACAGTGTCTCTGCAGAGCAGAAGTGTTGTAATGACTATTCCTTCCTATGTGGCGAGCACCATATTGCGCCCGCTTTCGGTACGTTCAGTAAAATTGCTTCCCATGTTCTTTTGAATGTACTTATCACTAGAGAATTGGTACTAGAACTGTCTAAACTCCATCTCCCTTACCACCATACCAGGGCTGGGGTTTTTTGAGGGTTTGTAATCTTGACATATGATCCTAAATGTTCCACTCTTTTGTGTTAGTTGTATTATGTGTTAGCTTCTTTGACAGTATTGTGGGTGCCTGTATATTTCTGCCCTGCAAAGAGATAGCTTCAGAAAAATTATTTCCTGTCCAATCTTTGCAGGCTACTGCAGCTGATTCATTATCAAAATTTTATTACCCACCTGTTGCTGCAGTCACCATTTCGTATCCAGAAGGAGTAATTCGTGATGAATGTCTAATTGATGGTAAACTAAAGGGGTTTGGGCAGTTGCATCCACGTTCCCAAGGGGTTGAAACATTAGGTATATCCACAAAGCTATTCATTAGTTATTGTGTTATGAGCATTATTCAGAATTTATGGTTGTGTACACAACCTAAAGCTCTCTATGTCACCTTTATAACTTGTTTGTTTTTGTTTCATTTGATCTCACAGGAACTTTATACAGCTCATCACTGTTTCCTAATCGTGCCCCACCTGGCAGAATTCTTCTTTTGAATTACATCGGAGGAGCTCTAAATCCTGGAATTACATCGAAGGTACAAAGTGTGTTTATTCTTTAACTAGTACAGCTGCTATTGATGTTAGAATCTATAAGTGCTACGGAAAAAAACTTATTATATCTTAAAATTCCTTAATAAATTGTTCCTGTAAGTGGTTGTGAGCTGATTACGTTTTTGTTTGATTAGAGTGAAAGCGAAATTGTGGAATCGGTGGATCGTGACCTGAGAAAGATGCTTATAAAGAAGAATGCAGCAGATCCACTAGTCCTGGGGGTACGTGTGTGGCCACAAGCCATCCCACAATTTCTTGTAGGTCATTTAGATCTGTTGGATAGTGCCCGAACAGCACTGAGCAATGGAGGATTTGAAGGCCTTTTTCTGGGGGGGAACTTTGTGTCCGGTGTTGCGTTGGGCAGATGCGTGGAGGGTGCTTATGAAGTTGCAGCAGATGTGTCAAAATTTTTGTCTGAAAATGTGTATAGGTGAAGTAGTAGAAATGGTTCCTAGTCCAAGGCTGTAGTGGAAAGTGGAAAGTTTTCTTTTTCCATTTTTGAAGAGGAAACCATTTGAATTGAACTAGTTGTTTCTGTAAAAGTAGATTGCATAAATTGGCTGAGAACATTTAAAGTTGAATAATATCTCCAGAAAGTAAAATAATACATTTAGAGTCATAATATGCAAGTATTGTTGATAACACAAGTTATTAATATTGAAACTTTTTGCTAGTAGTGTTGTTGATATTGGCAATCCAGGTTAGGTCCGGTGGTGACATTGAAGAGGGCAGCGTAACGTTGGAAGTATCCGATCCGGTCCAAGACAGAGGCGCTGGTCGGGACCCCACACTCGATCCCTCCGTTGATGATGTTGGTCACCAGCCCAAAACCGGCTGTGCGGTTGGCGGCAAGATCCAGCTCAGAGGGGACGTAGCGTCCGACCATGACGTTGTGGCACGAGGGCTTTGGCTTCTGCTCTGTCATCCAAAACCAGAGGGCAGTTTTCCAGGAGATCACCGAGTTGTTGGAGACTATCTCCGGGTTCCGTAGGCCGTCGAATCCCAAGGCTCTTCCGGCAGGTCCATAGTTGTAGTTCCACGATAGCTGGATCGGGCCTCTGCCTTGGTAAGACTTGCCGGGAGCGCAAGGCCACTGGGTGTTGTCCGGGTCGCAGTAAATGGACTGCGGCGACACCTCCTCCTTGAAGCAGAGCCCCCAAGAGTAGGGGCCGTCAGGGGCGGTGGCCCACCCTCCGGTGGTCTCATGGGAGATCTGAGCTAGAAATGCGGCCACCTCACGCCTCCTCATGGAGAGGCTGCCGGTGCGGCCGAATCTTGGGAAGCATCTAGTGGCTTGCATGAATGAGTCGTAGGTGAAGAAATCTTTGGCCGGGCAGGCGGCGTCGTCTTTGTGCAGGAATATGGAATTGAAGAGCTGTCGGCTCACCACCGGCGACGCCATGGCTGAGCTGAATAGCAACCACCCCAATGCTAATGCTAATGCCAATGCATTACTCATTCTTCTTATTTCCATTATTGTTCTAAGCCAACCATTACCATGTATGCATATATATAGGCTATAGCTATCATAGTAATAGTGCCTTCTTCGTGAACAACTTTTCAAAGTCAGAGGTCATTATTATTTTTTAATAATACAAATTCAATATATCATCTTTGATCTCTCCATTATCTTCCCTCTCCCACCATGCTTTTGACTTGGCTCAATACCCACATGCATGATTAGACCAAGTCTCAATAACTAAATGAGGTCTTCTAATTTCAGATCAGCAAGGCTTTTTGTCTTAACAAGTTCATCTAACTTTCCGTGGAACTAAATGATCCTAAAACTAATTATCATTACACAACAATGATATCTTGTGTTTATAGTGTTTTAGTATGGGTGGACCGAAGATTTTCGGTTTGAGGTGTGACAAATAATTACAACGACTTGAAGTCTCAAAATTGAAGCAGTCACGGACATGAATATTGGCTTAAGTCTTAAGATCGCAAAAGCCTAAATAATAAAATAAAATTTAAAAATAAACATATTGACTATGTAAAGATTAGCCAGTTTTAGTACAGTAGTAGGTACTTAATAATTATATAAAAAATTTAGGGCAGTTTGTTCCCAATTGCTGTAGTACAAAGAATACCACGTAATATATGATAACTTTAGTTTGGATAACCAATCTGTTGTCTTAACTGCTGTAATATTTGTATTAACAATCTCATCAATTTGTCCATAATTACTGACTAACTTTGGATATTAGTGTTGATATTATTCCACTTATTTAAGAGAAGGCGTAGAAAATGGAAATGTCGACACCACGCATTTATATGCAATTAAAAGTCGTCCAATATTAAACTAGTGCTGCCGGCCGCGGATCCTCGAATATATAGTTGCATTATTTTTTAAATAAAAATATTATAACTATAATTATTTGTGTAACTTACTAATTTATATATTTGGTGCTGTTCCACGCTACCCGTTTACGACATACACATGAAAATATAATTGTAACCAACTTAAGAACTTATTGAACTTTCGATTTCATCTAATTTTGCTAATGAATTAAATCGATTTGGAGACTGGCCTCTTGACTGAAAATCTGGTAAAGTTAGATGAAAATGAAAGTTGACTTATTATTGGACTTTTTTTTCCCCTGTTTTTGTTGTGAAAAAAAAATCATATGATTAATACTTTTAAAAAGAAACTGTATGATGAAAAGTTAAGGTAAGGCCCAATCCAGTACAGACTCGGCCCAAAGCATTTTACGGGGCCGTTAATTTCTGTAATTCAAATTTGAAAAAGATGGGAATTCGACCGTTGAATTTGGTACTACTACTTACTAGATGGAAGCTTTGTCGAGTCCAAAAACACCCATTTCTGGAGTCGAATCGCATCGCACCACACCACACCGCACATGATGCTCTCAGCCAGACGCCATGGTTGGCAGCGCCCTCTCCATCCCTTACAGGTGCTTCATTTTCCATTCTCCACTTCAATTTGACCGTCAAATTGATCGGTTTATGACGAGCTGCTTTCCGATTTTGATGCGACTCTGATTGATTGCCCTTTTGCTAATCCGTGTCATCGGGAAACTGTTCATTTTGAAATTTTGAAATCTAGAAATGTTTAATTAATAACTCAGCTGATTCACTTTTTTACATCGGTTTTTGATTAACTTCTTCCCAATTTCGATGCTGATCCGATTGAGTGCTCGTTTTCTAATTTGTGTTATCAGGAATTTGTTGATTTTGTTCCACTTCTTCTTATTTTGATGTTGATCTAACTGAATGCTCATCCATGTCCTCGTGAAATCATAGATTAGGTCTAGAACTTTTGAAATTAGTACGAAACTGATATAGGTTTTGACATTGTTTATCATGTGCTGGCAGATTGTGGGGATGGCGGTTTTCTGCTTCTTAGTCGCTGCATATTATTGCTTCCTAGGGCTCTTTCTCGGCAATAGAATTGCAGAGATCACAATCGACACTCTCTTCTCCTTTTCGGTAAGTTTATCTTAAAATGCTTGCATAGATATATGCATCTTCAACAGCTGTATACCTGATGGTTTTCCTTGGTGTTAATTTTATGCCTTAGGTGCTTTCTGCTGTACTTCTCTTTATTAGATGTGTAGCAATTGATCCTAGTGACAAGATTAGATTCAGATTTAGAAAGAAGAAGAAAAAGGGCAATGGTATTGGGCTTGCCAAGCTTAATTACGGCCACATCTTGAGAAGGATATTGTCAAGATTTTTCAAAAGGATTGAGCGTAAGATTCTCCGGACTTTCATAAGGAGGAAGTACCTAGATCCTTGGAATACCTCGAGGTTTCAGATGGAGCAGGCTCTTATCCCATTTCCCCTTGTCCTCGAGGATGATTCTCTCACGCCTAATCCAAAAGATGATGATGTCTCTTTCTGTTCCCTGTGCGACTTTGAGGTCAATGAGTTATGCAATTTCTTTATTTGGATGTGATTTTGCTGCATGCTGAGCTTTTATTTCGTGACTCCTCAGGTTAACAAGTATAGCAAACACTGCAGGACCTGCAACCGTTGTGTTGAGGGATTTGATCACCACTGTAGAGTAAGATTAATTATCTCATACTATTATGGAAATTGCACCTTTCTTCTCAAGTATCTACTGTTTTTTTAACTAAGGATTTTCACCTTTTGATTGGTATAGTGGTTGAACAACTGCATTGGGAAAAAAAACTACACAACCTTCATTCTTCTGATGGTCTTTATCTTGATAATGGTTGGTAAACATTCTCCTGTTTTTGCAATCATTCTTTAGTGTATGGTTTTAATATTAATTGCCAATGGTAAATTGTATTGCTGCTTCAGCTTACTATAGAAGGTGGAACTGCTGTGGCAGTATTTGTTCGGTGCTTTGCTGATAGCAAGGGCATAGAGCGAGAGTTAATAAAAAACTACACTGAGAAATTCCCTAGAGGAGTGCTTGCTTCTGTATCTGTAATGTTCTCGCTCTTCTCCAATAAAAATAAGTTAGATAGCAAGCCAGAATATGATTATATGGATGAATCTTAACTAACTTGACTCCATCCACTCACAGGTCATATTGTTTTTGTTGACAAGCTACAGCACGGCTGCCTTAGGACAACTTCTATTCTTTCATGTAGTGCTCATCAAGAAGGTATTGCACAAGTTTGAATTTCCGTCTTTTCTACCATGGGAAATAGAGAAGATGTTCAAAGACCTTCTTCCCCACCTCTCTCTTATATACCCTGAATTCTTATAAAACAGCATGATATTTACTTGGGGCTTGAGTTTGTGTTTCTGGTCTTTCAAGTGTCAAATAGCGTAGACCTGAACCTGTTGAAACTAGAAGGTTTTGTTATGGTTATTTATCCTGCAGTATCACTTGGTCAAACCTCTTGCTGTGACAGTTCAGACTTCTTGCTGCGCATCATAACCTTGACATGCTTGTCTTTTCAGGGAATCACAACCTACGACTACATTTTAGCAATGAAAGAAGAAAATCAGGCTATGGAGCTTGAATCATTTGAAGATTCAGACTTTTATTCTTCTGATGATGAGAGTATCGACTTAGATTCACCTGAAAAGCCTACACTTGTATCGCGGATCATATGCAGTGATGGAAAGTCACCACAGGTAGTACACATATATTTAAATTTCAATCATCCATATTACCCAATAATTGTCATGAGCATAACAGTGATTAAACTTAAAAAGTTTCTGATTAACCAACAGAAATTGGCCATAAGGATCGACGGAGAGCCTGATAAAAAGCAAGGCTTCCGTGCCAACATAGATCCATGGAAGCTAATCAACCTGAGCCGAGATAGAGCTCTACTTGCTGCTGAAAAGGCAAGGGAAAAGCTTGCCAAAATGAAGCCTACGGCAGAAGGTGATCCACTGAAACCCCTGCCGCTAGAAACAAAAAGTGGGCCTCTCATGAAAGCGGAGAAAGATTTATCGAGCCAAGGATTAAGCCTGACACCACTGGTTGTGAAAGGAGGTCTTCTAAGCTCACCAAGACAGTTCTCCAGTCCAAGAAGACGACTTTCGTGTTCTCCTGTGCAGCATGGGACTGCGGTGCCAACACCTAAGCACAAGTACAGAAGTGATTTCGATTTGAAATTGACTCAAGTGTCAAGAGAACTCGAGACTTATATATCAAGACAAGTCTTGTGCTCTGTGTTGAAGAATGAAGGCAGTGAAGCTTCTCCAAGATGACAAGGTACAAACAAGAGTGCAACTTACATTCTCAGCCTCTGAGAAAAAAAGAAAAAGGAAAGGAAAAGGAATCTTGCTTGTTCATTTGTAAGATATTGATTACCACATCATTCAGAGGATTATTCACATAATTATTAATGTAAGAAAGATGTAAGCAGCCTATTTTAAATTTCATCATTTACTAAGATTGCATGCTTTGGCATGTAAAAAGGAGTGTATTTAATATATTATATCCGTCCACAACTGTCTACATTTCTCTTTTAGTCCGTTCACAGAAAATATTCAATTTCTCAAGTCATACTATACTGATTCCCTATTATATATATGTTTTCTAACATCAAGACTATTAGATCTGGATTAAGGGAGTGATATCTATATCATTTCCACAATATTTTTAAGCAATTGTTGGACATTTTCTATAGATCTTGTTTGTCATTATTTATAATGACCGAAAACAAAGAATAATTGTAATATCTAATGGAAGTAAAAAAAAAAATGAAGTTATTGTATTCAACAATGCTCATGAAGATTCAATAATATGCACATTTAATTGAAACAATATATTATTATAGTAATTTTATCTATAATAAATTGATAAATTCTTCTAGATATAAAATATTTCACATAAGTACCCTCAAAATAAATCTATAAGAGGTAGATATAGATATCTTTCTCAACAATCCCCAAGATTCATGTTTAACTAGAAGAAAGGTCACCAACCAAGATTGAATATAGTGATAGCCATACAACTTCAAAATCCATTTCCATTTAAACAATAGTGATACAACTTACAAAATTCAAAAAATACAATCTATTTACAACTAATGGGCATTTTCTGGTGAAGAAGTTATCACTTGCTTGCCTCCTGACTAACAGCTGATGAAGATGATACGGTAGAGGTTGCTGAATCAAGATTGTTACTGTCACTTACTTTTCCATTTCCATTTCCATTAGCATCAATTTTACCTTCTCTTTGACGCTCTCGATTCTTTTGCTCCTTCACCAAGACGGGTTGGAACTGATAAACATGAAGCAGTGCAGTTAAAGTCTGGGAACGAGGAAGTAAATCGAATCATCACTTGGACAGAATATGAAGATTCAACAATACCTGGTAAATAGAATATATGACATTCCTTCTTATTCGAGCCATCATATCTACGAAGAGATTGTAGCCTTCCAGCTTGTACTCGATGAGTGGATCCCTCTGTGCATACCCCCGTAAACTTACAGCTTGCTGAACAAATTTTATAGCCTGCAAGTGCTCCTTCCATAATCGATCAATGTTGGTCAATACTAGGAACTTTTCTGCTTCTTTCATTAAACCTGGAGCCTCTTTCTCCACTATTTCCTGTAACAAGAGAGGAAGATATCACATAAAATACAGAAAAATCCGACATCATCAAATAGACATTTTGAACATCCTGTCTTCACAGTGAGATCCAATCAAAGCTCTTTGTTATCATATAAAGTATTCTCCATATAGTTTAGTATAAAATGATTGCAGAAAACTAACCCGTTTCTGAAGATATGCCTCACGCCCACGAAGGTGAAGATAATCTCTCAGTCCTTCGTAGCTGGAGCTTTTACTTTCCATCAACTCCGGGGTCAAATCATTCAAAAGAAAGCAATACCTATAAATAACAGGTCAGGGTATAGAAGTAACCTGCTTAAGCTAAAGGATTCTGTTGACAGTATTAATCAGAACTAGAAACATACACATCCACTGCTATTAAAGATTTCTGTTCAAAATTGTATTTTCTTGGACATCTTGAAAACAGCTTTCCCAATTTTACCCCTCACTTTTGAAACATGATTTGACATTCATAGTGAAAAGAGTCTCACAAATTCTCAATCAAATTTTACTTGCATAAATCAGTGTCTCAACAATTTTCTAAACATGATTCGACAGTAAGTCAAATTTTCTTCCCAAATCTACAAAGGCTTTCAAAGAAATTCCTGAAGCATATGATAACATGACAATACATGTACTGAACAAACAAGGAATCTTGTCAGCCTCATTGGCTAAGACCAAAATTTCAATGACATACTAAGTTCACTTCACATACTTGCAGGATAAATTATTCCACTTACTGCTGAAGTTTTGATATAAGCTTCTCAAAGTCCCAGCTTTCTCTAGGAGCATCAGTACCAATATTTGCCTAGATAATTGAAGATAATCAAACAAATATCATAAAGATGGAAACAGAAAGCAAAAGAGAAAGTAAGTAATTCCAGTGTGTTCAAATGTCTACCTCTAGTATATCATCCATTGTTAGTTCAGCATATTCAATCAGGAGAGCTTGGAGGTCATCAGACTCCAAGGCTCGTCTCCTCTCAGTATAAACTCGATCTCTTTGGCTGTTTAAAACCTCATCATATTCGAATAATTGTTTTCTAATGTCGAAAAAGTAATTCTCTACTTTTCTCTGAGCTTCATCTAGTGCTTTTGTCAGCATCTTGGATTCAATTGGTAGGTCTTCAACTCTAAAAGCTCTCATCAAACCCTGAAATCACAATTTTACTCACATCTGAACTACCACGTCCTAATTAATCCTAATAAACAAGGACAAAATGCTGGAGCGAGAAAAACCTGAATCCTATCTCCACCAAATATGCGAAAGATGTTGTCTTCCAGACTAAGAAAGAATCGGGAACTTCCAGGGTCACCCTGTCTGCCACTACGGCCGCGCAGCTGAATAGCGGGAAGCAGTAAAAAAAAGGAATTAAAAGTAGATTAAACAGCAAAACTTATATAAAAATAGTAAGGTCCTATCATTAAAGAGGCACTGGATCCCTGAACCTGAAAATTAAAGTCATACCTGATTATCAATGCGGCGAGACTCGTGACGCTCTGTACCTACAACATGAAGCCCACCGGCTGCTACAACCTAAAAAGGCATTAAGATATACAATAAAAGTTGTTTATCAAATGAAAATTAGTAGTGACGACGTAATGCTGTGTGGGAATAAGGTAAGCAGCTCCTACCCTTTTGCCCCATCCCCTCCCTCCTAGTTTTTGCTTTATTGCATTGAATGAATTCTTGATATGTTTATTACATGGATCAGATACAGATTGGATGGATAAAGTTACATGTTTACTACTTCAATTTTTGAAGCAGAATGGTCACATATATTTAAGCTATGTGTTAGGGTGGGTTGGCTACTAAAAACAAAATAGAAAAAATCCTATTTCTGTGGGAGATCCAGGAAAACCCATCAGCCGAATAATAAGCACATGGATCAAGTTTACCTTCTTCCTTTCTTCCTGCGTGTAAATCTTATATTCTTTCACAATCTCCAGAAATGCGCCCCGCAGCTTTGAGATGACTTCATCTTGAGCAGGACCCTGGATATTGAAGTTTTATAGACAATGTATTCTATGAGCAAATGCATATTTTTCAACTCTATGAAGCCTGAATTTCACCTTTTCACAAGAATATGACAGTCTCTCTTCTGCTTCAAGCTCAGCTATTGACCTTTGGCCCCAGGTTTTGACAGCCAACTCTACAGCTTCCTCTGCCAACTTGGTGTTCTCCTTGGAAAGTGTGCACGGAAACAGGTTCTCATTAACCTGGAGTTTGATTCAGTTATGGCAAGGCAATAGGCAAAAAGAAGCTGGAAGAAGAGAAATAAGATGAAGTAGACATTTCACACCTTCCATGTTTTCTTTGGAACAGCCTTCTTTACAGAAACAAAAACTCCTTCAGCTGGTTTTACAACTCTGCATCAGTTCAAAATCAAAATTCAACAATGGCAACTATATAACCAGTGCTCAATGTCTATCACATCATCAAATTGATTGCCATCACCGTAATGCACATGCATGTGGATACACAAGTAAGTTTATCTTGTATATCAGTTATTTTAACCTCACTATCCAAACAAGCTGTTGAGTACTTAGAGAACCATTGTACATGTTGCCAGGAAGGCAATGCGTTACCATTGAGTAGAAAGTGCTGAAAGATTTTTTGGCCAAAAGAAGTGTTCTCTACAAAAGAATGTTAAGAGTGCATGTCCTTATGATCTAAAAGTGAAATAGCAAATTCAGGAAGAAAAGGTGTGTATGCATAATATACATCAAAAGAGGATGTGATTCCCTGTCCATGCCCGATTAATAGGAAATACCCCCACACAGTGAAAAACCGTTGAACTGAAAGGCAACCCTTACTGAATTAGCTGATAGATATTTAACTATAAGCAGTCTCCTTTATTAGAAAATAACTCCTCTAGGACCTCTACTCATGAATTCAAACTGTATTAGTAAATTCAGATCAAGAGATTGTAACTGCAGTATACCAGACAGCAAGAGAGAAGATATTCTCCTTAAACGGTGTATATGACAAGCACCCACACACGCAAATACTCCATTAACATTTTATTTCAAGTGGTTGATGTTGAGAAAATACCTTGGCATCAATATCTCACGCAACTTTAACCTTGCCATGAATTCTGCATTACCACCAAGTATTATATCAGTACCACGACCAGCCATGTTTGTTGCAATGGTAACTGCCCCTAGACGACCACTCTGAGCCACAATTTCAGCTTCTCTTTCCACATTTTCTGGTTTTGCATTCAGAACCTTTAAAAAATACGACATCAGATAAGACAATCCCCATAAAAAGTGTTGTAACAAAATACAGTTCATTAAATAACCTCATGTGGAAGTCCAGCTTCACGAAGCTGTTTAGACAATGCATCACTCTGCTCAACACTGGTAGTGCCGACCAGAACAGGTCGGCCTGTTTTATTCATCCGAGATATCTCCACCACAACAGAACGCCATTTTCCTGTAGTTGCTCTGAAAACTACATCTGATTCATCCTT
The DNA here is from genome assembly GCF_023119035.1 of Salvia hispanica. Lineage (NCBI taxonomy): Eukaryota > Viridiplantae > Streptophyta > Magnoliopsida > Lamiales > Lamiaceae > Salvia > Salvia hispanica. Next base: position 5,778,066 of record NC_062967.1, on the reverse strand, counting down.
CATCATGTGTGAGGAGGGGGGTAAGTTAATAGGTGTCCTTCATATAAAGCATCAGTTAAGAAGAAAATCACAAGTGAAAGTTGGCAAAAACCCGTTATCAAATTCATCCAGGATTTCTCAATCTAAACCAAAGGTGTGCAAGGAAACATGAATTGACAGCAATTTCATGATGGGAAGGCATGCGTAAAAGGGAACCTTTCTTATCATGGGCTTGTTTGTCGGAACAATTGTCACTTTGAGTTTGTATATGCTCTCAAATTCTGCACTCTCAGTAGCAGCAGTACCAGTCATGCCACAGAGTTTTGGAAACTGAATCAACCATCATAAGAACATCATATAAAGCACCGTAGACAGATATACTCCATAGTAGATATATAAACCACAAAAGTGTGTTTAGAAGAGAATACACAAACCTGGAGAAAGAAGTTTTGGTAACTAATTGAAGCTAAGGTCACAGTTTCATTTTGTATGGGCAACCCTTCTTTTGCTTCAACTGCTTGGTGAAGTCCATCACTCCAGCGTCTCCCCTGTGAACAAATGTAATTAATTCTACCCTTAACTCTCAAAGAAAATGAAGCTACAGAAACAGGAATACTCATACAAATTTAATATGGAAGAAAATTCATATGATTTGACCATGAAACGTAATGGAGACACCACCATAAAGAAAAATTGGTTTGAATACACATATTGGTTAGTAATCTAGATTGGTCACTTTCAGTAAAGTCTCAAAAGTTTAACTAATAAGATGACTTGAACAAACAGGGAAACTGTAATGTAAATCAATGAACTAAAAAGCAATGTAAACCCCTCACTCAAAAAAAATTAGAGAATCTAATATATGCCTATCAGATCATAGTCAGTGAAATTGCAATTGCGCCAGAAAACAGCTTGGAGCCTGGGCTCATACAGGACCACTAAATTTCCACCGAATAGTACTCCTTGCGTCCCATTATTCATGAGTTGTATTTCTTTTTAGGACGTGCCATATAAAATGACACCCTTTCCTTTTTACGCCACGTTACACCATTTTCAACTCCCCTAAATACCCATACCTAAAAGAAATGTGCCATAGTGGGAGTAATAATCATGATATATAAACTCAAGGTTTGCAGACTTGTAGTTTATCCAAAAAATACATGCAAACCATAAAAATGAGCAAGAAAGACTGAGACATCAATAATGAAACTAGACAGCTCATGGTGAAATGGTTGTGGAAGAGAGGGGTAGAGGGTAGGAAATATTCATTTTTACATAAGGTATAGTTTCTCCTGCACCCATGAACCGTCCTATTGTTAGGAAGATACAGCTATTTGTGTCAATAATGGAGATGGGTTTTTCTTTCAAATTTTCTTTTAGGGTATTCCAGATGTAGTTAGGGGGTCACCTGCATTACTCGCCCAGTAAATTCATCCACTATAAGAACCTCTTTGCCTCTGATAATGTAGTTCACATCTCTGAGAAAAAGTTCCTTGGCTTTTATTGCATTTAATATGTATGATGCCCACTGCTCTCTTGGATCATATAAATCTTTTACATTCAGAATTTCCTCAGTATCTGCATAACCTTGTTCTGTAAGTAAAACTGATTTCTGTTTCTCATCAACCTGCATGTTTCACACAATCTCAGTAAGAAATCTCAGTAAGAAAGGCGCTATATTTGTTGCCAATTACAACAAAAATAGAATAGTATCCGTATCATATGAGACTATGAGTGTATAATCATGCAAGCTACAAGAGGTTTCAGTATTTTTGGGTAGCAACATGCTCAACACAGCTGAAAATATATTATTTTACCAGAATTATGTATTACAAAAACAAAACCCAAGAATGCTCTTTTTTACCAAATAAACATGTCAAAAACTATCATTAGGAGATGAGAAATTTTCTTACAGTATAATGTATATCTCGTTCAAAAGCAGAGGCTATCTTAGCAGCTTTGTAGTAACGGTCACTTGGTTTTTCTGCTGGACCTGATATGATGAGAGGTGTCCTTGCTTCATCGATGAGAATAGAATCAACCTCATCAATCACACAGTAATTAAAACGTCTCAGGACAAGTTCATCGACACTCTGTAAGATAACATCAATAATTTCAGACAATCATGTGTTTTTTAGCACAACTTGAATTAGCATAAATGGATTACAAAGAAGGATAACTTTCCGTGGCAAGATTATCTCTTAAGTAGTCAAAGCCCAGTTCACTGTTTGTGACATACGTGATGTCGCATAAATAGTTTTCCCTCCTTTGTTCGCTTGTCATATTTTCTGCCATCATTAGCTGAATGTCAGAATCTGGACATATCTATTTATTGGAGTTGGAATAAAAATTAAAGCTCCATGATAACTTTTCTACGACAAAATAAGTAGAATTTTACATCCAGAGCATACATCCTCATACCAACCTTCTAAAAGTGGCATAAAAATTAAAAACTAAAGAAGATAACATTGGTGCATGCCTTTTAAAAAGGGACCTAAAAAGAAAAGCAGAAAAGAAAAGAAGCATATGAGATATAAAGGGAAGATCACAATTTTATAAGCATGTAAGATACAATGTAAATTTTTCCTTCGAAGCACATACTCACCATGATTTGCAAAATGAATTGCTATGATCCTTAATGCTAACGGGCATAGTTTCCATGTTCATTAAATTCACCGCATACAGAAAAGATTGCTGTCAATTACTATAATTTCTTATAACAAATAGTGTCTGCATTACCAATAAAAGTTTGGGCACCAATCACAAAACCCGCATGGTTTCAGACAAGTTAAGCAGAACATACTACTAAGTTACTAACATTGCTCCGGTTTTGTGAGTTAAATTGAGAAGTAAGCTATATAAAAGGTCTGTCTTGCTAACGAGTAAAATTACTAATGTTTGAAGCAAAATTCTAAGTGACAGAAATACTGAATGCAAATGGATAAAGTTTAAGCATCGATCAGAAGTAATGTGTAAACAAGTGACGTACGCTGAATTAAGCCAACCTTCAATCCAAGGAAACGTGGAACTTGACCAACCCATTCGCAATCTCTTCTAGCCAAATAGTCATTAACAGTAACAACATGAACACCTTTCCCAGCCAAAGCATTAAGGAAAGCAGGCAATATGGCAACAAGCGTCTTTCCTTCTCCAGTTTTCATTTCAGCAATTTCTCCTTTGTGAAGAACCATACCTCCGATCAATTGAACATCGAAGGGGCGGAGACCTAGAACCCTCTTAGAAGCTTCTCTCACCACCGCAAATGCTTCCTGCAGGGAACCAAATCATTTGAATCATAGTAAAGCAGAAGCAGCGGAGACTGGGGGCTATGCATTTCAACATAAATGCCAAACAAAATTGACAGCCAGTGATCAATTTAGAGCTGAGAATAGAAATGGAAGTGAACATACAGGTAAAAGAGAATCCAAAGAATCACAGCGTGCGGCGCGCTGTTGCAAGACGGAAGTCCTTTCCCTCAATTCGGTATCGGAGAGAGACGAAATCTCAGACTCCATCTTATTGATGAGTGCTACTGTGCTAGCATAGAGCTGCCTGGTCGACTCTCCGGTGTCCACGCCGCCTCCGAATATGCCTCCGAGCAGTCCGCCCAATGCCGCCCTAGGGCTTGGGGAATACCTCCTTCCGCTCACGCCCCTTGCTCTAGCTCTGGGGGTTTTAGCTGGAACATCGAACACTAACCAATTGGTAGCTTTTGAGACGGAGAACTTGGAAGAGAGTGCGGTGGCGGCGACCGAGGGGCGGTGGCCGGCGGCGAGGCGCGGTGCAACTGCCATAACTGCTGCTGATTAGCAATGGCAGGGGACAGGTACGGATTTGTGAGAAGGATGAGGTCTAAGTTTTAAGCAACCGATAAGGCCACGTCATCTGTCATCACAATTATCAATTATCCACAAATCATAATATTAATCTCTATAACCAAATAAAAAATAAATTGTGCCTAGACAATAGTAATAGATGGATATTCGTAAAAAACATATTAATCATTAATTTCGCTACTAATTTTAGTACTATGAAACTTATAAAAGATGATAGCACGCAAATTAGTAAAATTCAATCAAATTCTGGTTTTTTACACCAATTCAAATACCTACCTTATGATTATTGAACTTTCAATTAATAACAGTTTGGATTCCAAATGAGCCTCCATTTTTTAGGATAAAAGTGCAGTCTTCCAACTTCAAATTCACGAATAGTGAATATTTTCTTATTGAATTTTTTTTACTACTTTGGAGTTTGGATGTATCATAATTTGGTGGAGGAGTGACCATTTTAGATCGGCTATAAATATTTTCTTTATTTTAATATCTGCGTGCATAGAGTAGGTATATAAATTCTATTGATTCGTAAATTAAAAGGTAAGTAAATAAGTCAGAAATCTGTCTAATTCCTAGTCCTAAGAGCTCGTTTGATAAGAAAGATGAGATATAACAAGATTTGTTAAATAAGATAAAAAATGCGGGCTTCATGTCAAGATAAGCTCGGATGGAGGTTTTTTCGTTGTTGTTTGGTAGACAAGAAATAATCTAGATTTTGTATTAATAAATCATAATAAATGAGGTAGAAATGCTATCCGACCAAATTTGTGAGATACATATCTTTGTATTTTAAGGAAAAATTTGCAGGCTCGGATGGGCCATAGATAAAACCACGGGCTGACATAATAAGTTAACTATGATATCAAACACTTAGAAATAGTCATATAAATATCTATATTTAGGCATTACTAACTTATCAAACGGATCTTTATAGGGAGTATTAGAAAAGTAAATATAATTATCAATAAATCGAAAATATGTCTAATCCCTCGTCTTGTGATATGTAAAAAGTAAACTGTAACACATACATCCACCCAATATTTTAGAGAGCCACACAAACACAACTTCAACTTCAACTCTTGTGAAATCAGATCAAATACGAAAGGAAATTAGTTTATCAAACTATGGGCGTTGTTAACAAAAAATGCGAGTTTCGTTTGAAAAGTCAGATTAAAGTTAAAAATTAAATAAATATAAAACAAGTTATCCAAATTCCAATGGATATATAAAATCAACAAAATTCATTAATCTACAATTAACAATACTCCATCTGGTGCTCGACAGCACGAATTAACCACTAAAAAATTTGTTGAAATTAAATAAAGAAAAAAGGAGCCATCAAATATGCGACAGGCGGAGGGTTTTAGAGTAACGAAGGCACATAGGATAAGGGAAACGGTTAATGGAAAGCAGAGTTTCCCCAATTTAGTGAAAGTCGCCCCTCCCAAACCCTAGTTCAATCATCCCTCCTTCGCCGCCGATGGCTGCACTCGAAGACCCTCGCCCCGCCGTCAACGGCGCCGCCCCCCACGTATCCAAGAAGCCCAAGCTTTCTTTTATTACGGAATCGGAACTCCGCGACGAATTCGCCCACCACCAGCCCGGAATCGCGCGCCTCAACAACGGCAGTTTCGGGAGCTGCCCCTCCTCCATCATCGCCGCTCAGAGAAGGTGGCAGTTTCGGTTCCTCCGCCAGCCCGACGACTTTTTCTTTAATCAACTGCAGCCTCAAATAATTCAATCCCGCGCTGTTATTAAGGATCTCATCAACGCCGACCATGTCGATGAGGTGGCCATCGTCGACAACGCCACCACAGCTGCCGCCATTGTTCTTCAGCACGTCGGCTGGGCATTCGCCGAAGGCCGTTTTCAGAAGGGTGACGCTGTTGTCATGCTCCACTGTGCTTTTCAGGCTGTTAAGAAGTCAATTGAGGCCTATGTTACTAGGGCTGGGGGGTCTGTCATTGTGGTTAACCTGCCTTTTCCCGTCAATTCGAATGAGGAGATCATAGCTGAGTTTCGGAAAGGCTTGGCTAGAGGTAAGGCAAATGGCAAGAAAGTGCGATTGGCGATAATTGATCATATAACCTCAATGCCTTGTGTTGTGATTCCTGCACGCGAGCTCGTTAGGATTTGTAGAGAGGAGGGCGTGGAGCGCGTCTTTGTAGACGCTGCTCATGCCATAGGAAACATTCATGTTGATGTGAAGGATATTGGGGCTGATTTTTATGTCAGCAATTTGCACAAGTGGTTTTTCTGCCCTCCATCTGTTGCATTTTTGTATTGCCGGAAATCCCCAGTATCACCTGATTTGCACCATCCTGTTGTTTCACATGAATATGGGAACGGTCTAGCTATAGAGAGTGCGTGGATTGGGACACGAGACTACAGCTCTCAGCTGGTTATTCCTGAAGTTTTGGAATTCACTAGACGGTTTGAAGGTGGCCTTGAGGGAATTCGGAATAGAAACCATGATAAGGCGGTGGAAATGGCCCAAATGTTGGCTAAGGCATGGGGCACGAATCTTGGTTCGCCTCCTGAGATGTGTCCGAGCATGGCTATGATTGGGTTGCCTTCTAAATTGGGGGTTTTGACCGATGATGATGCGCTGAAGTTGAGATCACACTTGAGAGACCACTTTCTGGTGGAAGTTCCCATTCATTGTGAGGTGCCAAGAGATGGGGAGACCAGAGCCATGGATGCAGATGGTTGCATAACTGGATATGTCAGGATCTCTCACCAAGTGTACAATACTCTTGATGAATATATCAGACTGAGAGATGCAATTATTCAACTTACCCAAAATGGAGTGACCTGGAAGACGATTCAAAGCTAATGATGAGGTTCTTGACTTACCCTACCTTTTGAATAATGCTATGACCAAAAATCTGTAGTTTAATGTCTCTTTCAACAATCGATTTGTTAGTTGATACTTGTCTATCATGTTTTGAGTGAAAGCAGATGGTTAGAAAAAAAAGAGCAGAGCATTTGTTATTGGTTCCATCTCACATAAATAGGTGTTGGCCGAAATAGTGATTGATGAATACCAAGCACCTTAAGATATATGCCCCTTGCAGACACTAGCTTAAGCTTAACACCCTTCTTCGAAAACCTTATTTGAAAATTTAGTGCATGCTAATGTATCATAATCAGCGGGCGGATAGGCTATTTCTGCTCGTTAGTTTGCAAGGGTGAATAAAAATGAAGCATTCTCGTGCAAGTTCATTAGGAATAAACTGATATACTTTATAAGGCATATCAATATAGAAACTGAAGTCCCAGCAGTGTTTGGTTGTTCTTGTATTGTGCAGATAATTCTATATGGATACTTTAAAAAGCTCTGTTTGTGGACATTAAGTTCGTCACTTTGCAGGAATGCTTTAGAAAAATTGAATATAACCTGATACCTAGTTGTCATATGGCATACTTATATGGAGTTACTAGAAGAAATCATGTCTGGGATGAATCCTTATGCCGATAACATCCCCCTTGATGCCATTTTTGTTGCTACCCATAAAAAGTAGGACTGAGTCATGTCTAGAACTTCATTGGAGAAGGACTTATGTGAAATCACGTAGTATACTATTATATTCCCTTTAGGTTCTCCATGTCTACTTCACCAATAAAATTTGATACTAGTATACTCCCTTCGTCCCAACTAAGATGATTCACTTTTCTTTTTGGTTTGTCTCATCTAAGATGACCCGTTACTAAAAATAGAAACACATCTATCACTACTTTATTCTCTCTTCACTTAACCCACAAAATAACACTGCATAAAATCTCGTGCCGCCCAAGGAATGAGTCATCTTCCTTGGCACGGACGGAGTAGTAATTTATGTCTGTTTCTTTTCAAATACCAGTTGCTTGCACTAGATTGTCTTCTGAAACACACAGTTGTCATAGTGTATATATGGAGTATTATTAGGTCACTTAGTTGGTCAATAATAGATAGTGATCTCCTAACATTATCAGTACTCGTAATCTTGTATTTTCAGATCAGAAGAGTTTAACTAAAATTCAAATAAAAAAGATTAAAACTTATGCTTCCAAAATTGAATCTCGTCATACAAAAGCCTCGTAACCCTCCAAGTATTGTTTTTCATCCTCCTGTGGCTTCCCCTGTTTCTCCATGAAGTAAAATGCATGTGATAGAGATAAAGCTGGCAAAAAGGACCTTACCTCGTGTGAAGTGATGATTTCACGAGGTCTTGGGTTATGTGTTCAATATTTGGTTCCATAATTCTGATTTCTCAATGAATAGTTGCTAGCTCGCATCATTAAAAATGGACAGGAATGGCTGCTAATTTCGTATCTGAGACGATTCCATGAATCTAAATGGTTTCTGATTTTCAGAAATATGTTGTTACTAAGCAAACTAACTGGTGCAGGTTTTAGAGAGAAGAGTGGAGAGACCGGGATGAATAAACTGCATGTGGCATGCTCTCGTATGTGTGAATTTACCCTGAGGACTGAGGAGTGACGAATTCGGAGAATGCTGCTGATTAGCCAAGCAGAGACTGTCATGTACGCAATGAAAGCGTTGAGATTCTCTTATTTGAGACATGAGAGTTAACAACTAGTAGAAGCTAACATCCTACTTCATGTATCAGACTGACCAATAAATTTGTAACTATTTGTGAGTATGTTGTCTTTGAAAATCTAGCCGTGAAGATGACTCTCTGGTCGTAGCTTTTATGCCTTTTAATTGAAAGAATGTCTGAGTTAGCAAATGATAATATGATATGGTACTGCTATTCGGATGAAGTTTTAAAGTATCCAAATCATATTAGTATCGTTTACGGAATTGAAATGGAATTAGAATTTTACGGAATTGAATTCTAAATCCTTTGTTTGGTAAAATGATATTATCATAATTTATATGGAGTGTCGACTGTGTATGTATGTGAGGTGTGTGTGTGTACAGTGTGTGTTTTTTGTGTGTAGTGTGTGTAATGTGTGAAGGTGATCAATATTAAAACTATTTGGAATTCTAATTATCTACTTTGATATGAAATTTAAATTGTTGAATTAGAACTTAAATATTTTGTGGTACCAAACATTGAATATTGATTGAAGGCTTCAATTCCATGATATTAAATGGAGCCTTATTGTTTCAAATAAATAGGTAGACATTCTGTGTAGGTCTGCTTGTCATTCAACACGAATATGACCCGAAAATAGGTAGACATTTTGTGTGGGTCTGCTTGTCATTCAACATGAATATGACCGACTTGTGTGTGTGTCTACACGAACATGAATATGAAGTACAACTCAAATTGATAAGACATTTCTCTTTTAATTGGTAACTGAAAAGGTGCATTTCTTCTCTAAATTATAAGATGAACATTTGCACTATTCATGAGTTTTTGGTACTACCCATAATCGTTAAATATTTATACTCCCTCCATCCGCCATTAGGAGTCTCATTTATGGGCGGCATGAGTTTTAAGAACTGTTAAGAAAAGTGGGTGGAAAAAAGTTAGTGGAATAAGGGTCTCACTTGAATATATTAGTTTTAAATGAAATGTGAGTAAAATGAGTTAGTGAAAGGTGGGATCATATTACTATTTATGGCAAAAGTGAACCGCGACTCCTATTCTCGAACGAACTAGAATGGAAAAATGAAACTTCTATTCGTGGACAGAGGGAGTACTCATTAAAGTGTTTTTGAGCATTACTTATAATCCATGACATTAATAAGATGAACATAAAATTTAATTACAACGTGCTCTTACACGACTCAGTATGCGAGCACAACGTGCTCAACGGCTCGCAGAGCCAGTAAAGCACCTTAGTATGTGCTCAAGAAGTTGTTTAAAAATTATCATAGGTTTATGCATACTTGGACTGTCTAAAATTGTGGATCCTTTATAAAGTAAGAGCATCTCCAATGGCGGCTAGCGGGCCAGCTAGCCGCTCCGCGCGCGCTCGCCGGTCCGCTAGCTGATCATTGTAATCTGCGAGCGTCATTTCGGCGAGCCCACGCCGATTCTCGACCGCTAGCCGATGCGCTAGCCGGTCGCCTCGCCGCCATTGTAGGCTCCCGATCGGCGAGCGAGATTTTTTTTTTTTTTTGAAACTCTATATATACGCGATTTTAACGTCATTTACATTTGCACCACTTGTTTTTACGAGTTTCTTTCTTTCTTAATTTCTGTACAAGATCAACATCTCAAAATGGAGAACAACAACAACTCTACTCCAGTGACGTGCGGGTCAGCTACTCCCACGGTACCCGTGGGAAGTGGATAGTATGCCGGTTTGGCAGGGCATGCAGGGGGTGCCGGTGATGTCGGGGATGCAGGGGGTGTCGGGCCTGCAGCAGGGATGGCAGCCGGGGATGCAGGGGTTGCAGCCTGGGATGCAGGGGACACCGGGGGTGCAGCCCGGGGGGGGGGGACAATGTCTATCGCCCCGGTCTTGACTTTTTGACTGTGTCTTCCCACACATCGACCCCAGTGGAGACTCAATTCACTGGAGATGACATTTTCTCCCTAGAGGAGTTGTTGGAACAAGTCGAACGATACGACGACACTCCCATTCATACAAGGGGAGTAGGTTGGGGTCGAGGTTGGGGCGCACCGAAGAAGAAGAGGGACAAGGACAAAAAGGTGGTCGGCGAGTCGTCGCAGCTGATGACGACAATGTACGGAGGAAGTGGACGAATGACGAGAACGTCGGGCTGTCCAAGGCTTGGGTGACTGTTTGCGATGATCCTCTCCAGTCGAACAATCAGAGGATCGTCAACTTGTGGGCTAAGATGGCAGCAGCCTACAAGACACATTGCCCGAATGGGAAGCCACACAGTTGGGAGGAGTGCCGGAAGCAGTGAGACCGAATAAGGGTTGCGGTCACCCGATTTGCGGGGTTGTATGTCAACAACCTCCGTATGAAGACCAGCGGTCAAACTGACGATGATGTCAGGAGGATCGTGGAGTCACAGTTCCCCTTGAAGAATGTTTATAAAGAGTCCACCTTCTGAAACTGCTATGAGGTGCTGATGGATTCCGAGAAGTTATGGGCGGGTGTCGATGCTGGCTGGCCGAAGAAGCAGCGGCTGAACCTTGCCGGTGACTACAGCAGCAGCGGTGGTTCCACGAGCTCCCCGACGATGCTCAGGAGTTCCCGTCCCCTCCATCATTTACTCGCCGCACCCGCCTGGTTGGTCAAAGGACGGAGCAACGGGTCCGTTCTAGGGGAGTCGCCCAGGGGTCCCAGGAGGTCCAGTCGGCATCCCCCCTACTTGCAAGTCAACAGCCGAGCTCGCTGAACTCACGCGTCAACAAGCGTCGATGAACATGTGGAAAATCGTCAATCAATGGAAGACGGCAGATGACCCTGTGGAGAAGGGGTTTCTTTATGAGATCCTTCAGAGTATGCAGGCCGATTTGGGCCACACACGTAGGGCCATGGGAGACGAGGGGGACTCAGCTGCGCCAGATTTGGGGACCCGGGTAGCGGTGACGGCGGCGATGAGGAGTGAGCTGGGGATCGTGTGTGGAAGCAAGATGGTGTTTTTTTTTTTAATTATGTAATTTTTTTTGTACTTTTTTTTAATTTATATAAATAAAATTATCACATTTTTCCGTATCTGTGTCGCAAATTTAATTCCGTATTTTGCGTGATTGTAATTTATTTGTTTTTTATAATGTTGTTGGCCTATGACTAAGCTATTGCTTGTCCAGTTTCTTGTCCTGATGAGGCAGAACTCCGCAGAAGGGATTTGTTATCCTAATGATAGGGTAGGAGGTGTTTTTAGCTGGATTATGGCTGACCTAAAGCATTGAAGAATGAAGATGCTCCAAGTAAAAATATGAACATTATAAGAATATGTAAAATAATTAGTCACGATTGTAATTAATTTTATCAACCTATATAAACGTGTTGTGAAAATGGCGTAGCATAGGAACAGACAACATTCTACAACTTTCGTTACTTAATCCAATCTTCAACCGGAGCAGGTCGCCGGCGGAATGGCGGATGATGATTTGCCGCCGCCAATTAGGCTAATGAACTTCGTATCGGAAGATCAGGTTTAACCCTAATTTCGTAACCAATATAATTATGACTACTGCTGTTGCGTTAATTCTAGGACATAAAGCTCCGGTGTGGTTGGGCTAATCGTTCATACTATCAGTTGGCAGAATCTCGGAAGAACAGGGGGCCAAGAGTTGAAGATGGTACTGCTCAGAGAGATAGGCCGCTTTTCGAGGTATGTCTCTCCATTTTGCATTCCTATTTTTACCTTTCTTTCTTATTGCTTCATTTAGGGCTTGACTACGTCTGGAATGCTCCATCCTGTTAATTCTTGTGAGGAATTTAGCATTTTTTCAGTTTATGAAACTGTTGTTTGGTTGCAACTCAACTTAAGATTTCGCCTGTTTTTCTTGTAGCTTCACCTTTTTTATTTTTGCACAATCACACTGACAATTTTGATCAATGGATTTGCTATCTCAACTTACTCAATGATACTCTTTCTTGTACATAATGTGGAAGGGTATTATGAATGTCAACAAATTTTGGAGCATCATTTCTGTCTCACTCTACCTTGAAAATTACAGATTTTAAAGGAAAATAAGGATAAGAAAGATGCTGAATTCAACGAACGCTTCAAGCACAGTAAGTTCTTCAGTAACTCTGAAACCGTATACTTTCACTACAGTAGAAAATAGTGCACTTCTTAATTTTTCTTCCCAGTACCCTTATTTTGCGCACATCTTTACAAAAATATTAAACACGAGTTACGCGACCCATCATTATCGACATTACCTAACACAAAAATCAATAATGTGGAGCCCTTTATTCACTCACAAAACACAATACCTAACTTTTATTTCTCGTTTTGTATCAATGTGTGCGCTATTTCATGGGACGGAGGAACTAGTATTTTTTGTTTTACAACATCGTAATGACATTCTATTGCCCCTCGAGAAACAACAATCTAGTTGTGAACTTGAGAACTGGACCAGTAGACCAGAATATTAGTTCTAGCATCCCTTATAATTAGTTTACATGGTGAGGCTTATATAAGTTGTTGATACTACTACTACTACTACTAGTTTCACTTTGCTTGTCCTTCCCCTAAGCTTATAATTAGATATATTTAGATGCACATTCTGAATTCATGACCCTGTTACTTACGGATTCTACGTGCAGGGCCTCCAAAAGCTCTGGATGAAGATGAGACTGAGTTTCTCGATAAATTGGACATGGTGAGGCTATTCTTGCTGTTTACTTATTAAGTGCAACTGTAGTAAGGGGTAGCAGATTCCTTGCACGAACCGTTCTTCATTGACTGCAATCAAAATATATTTTGCTATTGATGTTCCAAAATGTCAATTTTCATTATTTTTTTCTGCACCATAGCAAATGGAGTATGTATTATGATTATGGACCTTGGAACACAAGTACTTTACTTTTATTTCAAACAGTTTCTATTGTAACTCAATTTACGGAGTTTTTGAACTTTTATAAACCTTGGAATACAAGTACTTTGCTATAATTTCAAATAGTTCCTATTGTAAGTATATCTCAAAGTTCTTCAAACTGATTTCAGCTAACATCAAGTAATTTTCCAGTAGAGCATATTATATGGTTCCAAAATTGATTATATCTGATGCTACTTTCTTTGTCTTCATCAGTGCCCCTAAATCGTCTTCATATCAACTTAGAATCTGATGAACACAGTTATAAAATGAAAAAGGAAAGACACAAAATGGTTTGAAATAGAAACCTCTTTCATGGAGTGACAGCATGAGCTTTTAGAACCGTGATTGTTGGTGTAATGTTGGCTACACTGCAGTCAGAAAGTTGAAGGTCGAGAGAAATAGGAAGTACGATTGTAAATGAAGCAGGTGTTTTGTTGAAGTTATCATGTCTGCATATGTACTTTTAAATATGAATCTCAGGGAAACTCGTGTGCCCTCTTACATGTATTCTTACTATAGGGATAAGTTTGTATAGCTTTTGATTACCCCTTACAGTCCAGGAGAGAACATGAGCGACAACTTGCAGAAGAAGAAGAGCGGCATCTGCGTAGTTTTCAGGTATTTTCCTTTATCCCTTCACCTGAATGTTCAATACCAATTTGGCACATAACTAATCTCATCTGTATTCTTGGATACAGGAAGCAGTGGAATCACAGTATAATGTGGTTCGCGAGCTAAAGGAGATTCCTTCAGCTCCTAAAGATCAGGTGATTATGAAATACATAATGTGCTGATGTGTTTTCCCGGTTTATGTTTGACTATATGGAGCGCCATGATTACGTTTTGGGTATATTGAAATATTTGTAGAGATGACTCTACAAATATTTCAATATACCCAAAACGTAATCATGGCGCTCCATCAGGTAGGGAAAAAATTGGGAGGTATATGATAGATCTTCATGGCTGTAGAATCAACATAGGTGCGAGGAATTTTAAATTATTGATGTGGAAGAAGCAAAGGCGGTTCAAATAATCATATACACATAAAATGATAAAATGAAAGACAGATTAGATTATTTAGGTTTCTAAACTATGCACTTGGAGTCATGGAATTATGTTTACACTGGCCAAGCAACTCAAATGATTTCAAATCTCGGCTGTAGGTAGTTGTTCATATTGTTTTCGAATCCATTCTCCGATAATCATATATGCCTAAGAATCAAAGATCGATTAGATTATTTAGGTTTCTAAATTAAGCTCTTGGAATTATGTTTCTGCTAGTCAGGATTTTAAAAATATTTCGAAGTCCATTTTGTGTCGATGTAGTCGTTTCCTCATTTTTGTACTCCCTCCGTCCCAGTTTAAGAGTAAGATTTAGTTATGGCACGGGTTTTAAGAAATTGTTGGAATGTGTAATAATTGAAGTGAGGTAGTGGTTGTTAGAGTGTGTAATAATTGAAGTGAGGTAGTGGAAAGTGCGACCCTTTTGACTTTTTGTATGTTTAGAATTTTGTTTTGTTTTATTTTTATGCAAGTAATGGCATTTGGGTGTAAATTTGATGAATAATGGGGATAAATTTTATGTCCAAATATGGTAGATTCTAAATGTGACTCTTAAATTGGGACAGACTTAATTGACAAAATGTGACTCTTAAACTGGGACGGAGGGAGTAATATATTGTCGTGCAGGATAAAAAAAGTTCAGTGGGTGGGAAGAAGAATCCTCCACCTCGGCCTTTAGGCATGGTGATCAAAGTGATGCCCCAACCTAAGAAAGCAAAAGTGGAAACTACAGATTGCAAGGAACCTGAGAAGGCTACTAACATAACTGGTTTGGTTTCATATAGTGATGATAGTGACAATGATGATGACTGATAAATATGCAAATATTCAGCTTTAGTTTTTGACTTTTGATACTAAAATTGTTGAAAGATTTCTTAGTTAGTTTAGTTGGCATTATTCTCTTTGTTTTTATGCAAGTGATTCTTTCTTTATACATATATTTATGCACATGATCTCCATTAAAGTCAATAATGTAGTTTTGTTCGCCTTCAATGACGTCATGCATGACATGTCTAGCTCACTTATATTATATACTACTCATATTTCAATATTCGAGGAGTTGGTGGGCAAGTTATACTTGCTGTCTCCTTTTTTTGTTGCGTTGTCAGCATACTGCCATTAACGTATAAAATATGTGCAAGATTTTTATTTTAGCATTTTCTGTTTTTTATCTATTCCAAGTGTGTGTAAATTGAGTAGCATATGACATGGAAGTTAAATGATTACTACAAGAGTGAAAACTTGTGTTAAAAATGTAAAAGAGAATACAGTAAAAAGGGGAAAAATTGGTGTTGGTGATGTTTATGAGTTAGGAAGCATCAGCAGCTGAGGTATGAAGCGCAACTAATGAAGCGTAGAAGCCATCGTTGATGTTGATCAGTGTTTCATGCTTTCCTTTCTCCACTATCACCCCATTCTTCACCACAGCGATCACATTGGCTCCTTTGATGGTCGACAGCCTATGTGCCACGACGACTGTGGTCCGGTTCACCATAACCCGGTCGAGCGCATCCTGGACCACTCTCTCCGACTCTGCGTCCAATGCGCTCGTGGCCTCGTCGAGCAGCAGTATCTTTGGAGCCTTGATGATGGCACGCGCAATGGCAACGCGCTGCTTCTGCCCTCCGGAGAGCTGGACCCCTCGCTCCCCCACCATCGTGTCGTACCCGTTGGCCAGCCCGCTGATGAACTTGTGGGCGTTGGCTAGCTCCGCTGCAGCAATGATCTCTGCCTCTGTTGCATCGCCTCCCTTCCCGTAGGCGATGTTGGCCCGGATCGTGTCGTTGAACAAGACAGGCTCTTGGCTCACTAGCCCCATCTGCTGCCTCAGCCACTTGAGCTGGAACTTTTGTATCTCAACTCCGTCGATGCTTATATGGCCGGAATCAGGATCGTAGAATCTCTGCAACAACGAGATGACCGTTGATTTACCGCTCCCGCTCTCCCCGACCAACGCGACAGTCTTGCCACAACGTATGGTGAGGGAGAGGTCACGCAGGATCTGAACATCTGGCCTTGTTGGATATTTGAAACTCACATGCCTCAGCTCTATCTCTCCCTTCATATTCTCTAGCTTCTCACCGGATTCATCGCTTGGATCGATCTTCGACTCTCTATCAAGAATCGCAAACACTGAGGCAGCTGCGCCCTTGGCCTTGGTTGAGTCCGGAGCCAACGAGCTCGACTGGGAGATCGCGATAGCCGCCATTGTTAGAGCAAAGAAAACCTGCAACATTAGGCTAATTAGATTTCATTCAACCGAGCATCAGTTTATTCATGTATAGTTTGCTGGTACTTACACGAAACACATCAGAGAATGTGATCTTGCCATCCTGAACAAGGCGTGCTCCAGCGTAGAAGCTCGTGGCATAGACGAGAAACAGCAAGGCGAACGACAACCCAAACCCGATGCCACTAATAACCCCTTGTTTAATCCCATTCTTCATTGGCCCCTCGCACTTCACTCTGTACATTTCCATCACCTTTTCTTCTGCGCAGAAGGAAGCAACGGTGCGTATACTTCCAACTGCGTCATTTGCAACCTGGCTGGCTTCTTCGTACATGGCCTTCGCATCTGCGCTGAAGCCCTTCATGAACTTGATCTGCACAACTCCACTGAGTCCTATGAGAGGTATCATAGCAAGTATGATTAGTGCCAACTGCCAACTTGCTTGAAAAGCAATGCCTAGTCCCACAATAGCCGAGGACAAGTCTTGAACCATTTGGGCTAGCGCGTCGCCTACTAGAGCACGGACACTAGCAGCATCAGATGACAGCCTTGCTCCGATCATACCACTTGAGTGCTCAGGCTCATCATACCAAGAAACCTCCATCCTAACCGCCTTCTCGAAGCACATGAGCCTAATCCTCTTGATCAGCTTGTTCCCGGCCACCCCAAACAGATAGGTCCTGGCTGGATACGCCACTAGTGAAACAACCCCTAGCCCCACGAACACCAACGACCACAACTTTGAGTCCTTCCGTAGCTTAGGTGCCGTCTCAAAGAAAGTCTTGATCACACTTGATATTAAGATCCCAAATATAGGCATCACTGCACCATTAATAATTGCAGATATGGTTCCCAATATCAGCACCGGTACCTCGGGCTTATTTAGATAGGCAAGGCGATGAATGGATACGTTGGGTGGCTTCTCAGAGGAACTACCACCTTCTTCCAAAGAGGGGTTGATTGCCGGAGGCGGACCAAATGACTGACGCCGACTGCTGTGCCCTATCTCGGAGGAGCCTCCTCTGCTAATGGAGCGGATGAATGACATCTTCCGGCTTGACTGTCGACCAGAGCCCATGCTCGCCTCTCTTTCGTTGTCATCAACGTTGTCCGAGTCCTTGTTGGATTCTTGCAAGCGAATCAGCTGAGAATACGCCCCTTCTGGATCCTCCAGCAGTTGATCATGTGTACCTTTCTCAACCATCTTTCCTTGATGAATGACTGCAATCATATGAGCATTCCTGACCGTGCTGAGGCGATGGGCCACGATAACTGTGGTTCTGTTCACCATAATCCGGTCCAACGCCTCTTGCACGACTCTCTCAGACTCTGCATCTAGTGCACTTGTAGCCTCATCTAACAGTAGAATCCTCGGGTCCTTTAGGATCGCTCTAGCAATGGCGATTCTCTGCTTCTGGCCTCCGGAAAGCTGAGTGCCGTGCTCACCAACCATGCTATCCAGCCCCTGAGGCAACTTATCAATGAATTTAGCAGCATTCGCTAGCTCTGCAGCCACTCGGATTTCCTCTTTAGTCGCGCCCTCCTTCCCATACGCGATGTTATCCATGATGCTACCTGTGAATAGCACCGGTTCTTGGCTCACAAGGCCGATCTTCGACCTAATCCACTTGAGTTGGAGCTCCTTAAGATTTATTCCATCGATCAGCACTTGGCCGCTTTGGGGGTCGTAGAACCTCTCTATCAAGCTCACAACTGTCGATTTTCCACTCCCACTCTGCCCAACTAGAGCAGCCGTCGTCCCACTAGGGATGAAGAGTGAGAAGCCTCGGAATATCTGTTCATCCGGCCGTGCAGGGTAGCTGAAATAAACATCACGTAGCTCTATATCCCCGCGAACGTCTTGGAGCTTCTTCCCCCTGCTGTCATACGCGTCTATCTCCGGCTTCCTGTTAATAGTCTCGAACATCTTGTAAGCCGCTGCTCGGCCCGCTGCAAAGGCAGTCATGCACGGGGACGCCTGCCCCAGAGACCTACAACGTAAAACAAGAAGACGATTACATAACTATTACGATGAGAGAACGCAGCAAGTTTTTTCGTTACACACATTGAACCAGTCAGCACTGCGACGATCACGTTGAGCACCTCGCCACCGGTGTAACCTTTCTCCAATATCATCTTTGCACCAAACCAAACAGCCAGAGCATAGCTGCAGAATATGATGAACATAGCAGACCCAAAGCCTAATCCAGTAGCCAATCCTTCCTGCACCCCTGAACTATAAGCCTCAATCAGGGACTTCTCGTACTGAGCCACAGCCCGCTTTTCGCCAGTAAACGACGCCACCTGGATCATCCAAAACATTCAGTATCAAATCAACACAAATAAACAACACTCAGGCACAAATTTGTGTGATTTCAGCTCAGCATACCGTCCTAATGGAGCCAATCGTCTGCTCCACCACATTCGCGGCCTTAGCATAAGCGCTCTGGCCACGAGACGCCATCTTAGACAAGACAACGGACATGACACCACCGGAGATCACAAGCAAGGGAATGGATGACAGCATGACCAAAGTGAGAAGCCATCCTTTTATGAATGCAATCACAAAGCCACCAACAAATGTAGCCACCAGCTGTATGAATTTCCCAACCTTCTCCCCCATGGCATCTTGAATGAGAACTGTGTCGCCAGACATTCGCCCCACAACTTCCCCGGTGTTGGTTTCCTTATCGAAGAAAGCAACATCCTGCCTCAAGATTGTTTTCAGATACAAACTCCTAATTCTTGCTGCTTGCCTTTCCCCAGTGATCATCCAACCACTCACCTCTACAAAATCATCATCCAATTATCATAACTTGAACTAACATGAAATGAATGGGAAAGTTTTCTTCTAAAACAGAATGTGCTTACGCAGAAACGCCGCAGCGCCACACCCCAAAGCCAAATACACAAACTTCAATGCTACCTAGAATGCAGTTGGAACAGAGTAAGTCAAGGAATAGAGACAAATGGAAGAAGAGAGGCAAATGAATTACCTTAGAAACAACAGAAACAACGTTGTTGGTCTGGTTTTGGCCGAAGGAATCGACAAGCTCCCCAAAGAGGACTGTCATGAGAGGCATGGAAACCCCGTTGCCAATGGCGCCAATGGAACCGACAATCATGAGCAGTTTGTCGAAGGAATCAGCAAAGGCAAACAGCTTGTGAAACGGGACAGCGTGCTCCTCCGTTTTCTCTTTGCTCCCGTATCCTTCTGCACCATTTTCATGGCTCTCCGATGTGGATGCTTGCATCCTATCAACGCCAACACAATCTTCTTGTAGCTGATTCACACACAACTATATTTATCAACACCAATCCAATCTCCTTTCTCATCCAAACACAATTACATATACATATATATGTATTAGTAGTCACACCAACTCAACAAAGTCCTCACAAATTCATAATTAAATATCTTATTTCTATTGTTTTTCACAGAGAGGATAGCACTAAAAAGAGATCAAGATTGGTTAGGTGTAAAGTGATGTTTTTGTTGGAAGGAGCAGAAAACTAAAGTCATCACCTTCTTCTTTCCCTTTTCACATATAATCACTCAACAAACTAATTCTAGAACTTTAAAATCAAATCAGAGAAGAAGCCAAATCAGGATTGTAGGAATCAGATTTGCATCAGTTAGGAGAGAGAAGGAGAAGGAGAAGAAGAAGAAGAAGATACTCACCAACAGCAACACAGAAAGCTCAACAAGAAAAGTACAAAAGCAACTCCTTTACAGAGAGAGAAAGAGAATACCTGTAATAGAATATTAAGGATGATGGAGCAGCAAGCTGAGTTAGTCCTAACAATGTAGTAATGTGAAGGAAAGTATAGAATTGAATAAAAAAAATAAGAGACGTGTAATGTAATCTAAGGATGAGAGAGGGAGATTTCTAAAACTAAACTCAAAATATTTCTATTTATAGGTGGAGAAGTTGGCAGCAACCATTTTTTTCAACAAGAAAAAAAAGTGTATATGCTTTGCGTGGTGAGAAAGCACTTGGTGAACTTGCATCGCATCTTCTAAGTATCTGTTTCTACATGTGCAGCTGGATTCGTCTCTACTATACTACTGTTTTATTTCGAAATAAATGCTTCAACACTCATTATAGATTGTGTAAGTAGTAGTATTATTATAGCAAGATTTATTATAAAACTATAGTTGAAATTTGATTCACTTGTTATATTTTATTCTATTGTTCACGTAATAGCTCATGTCATAATTCTTGGACCACTTAATCCTTTAAAAAGGTTTTGTTTCATACTACTACTTATTCTTTGTGATATTTGTATCTATATTAAAAAATCAATATGGAATCAAAGTACAGACTAAAACTAATTTTAACTATTTTTGTTCATATATAGTTTATTTTTTTCTCATTATCTCTCCTACTTTTTCTTTCAATTGTCATGTACTAATAAACTTGTGTTGTTTTCAAAATCTCTATTTTTATGGAACAAATGTAGTATGTAAATTTTTATGGAACAAATGTAGTATGTATAATTACACAATCAACTTAATAGTTTGATTTTTGTAAATGACAGAACTAAAAAAACCAAAATTTAATGAACAAGACAAAGAAGAAATAATAAAATAAAAATTAGAAAGAGACAATAAGAGTAAATTAAATTCTGATAAAGAACAAAATTGCATTTTTAAAAACCACTAACATTCACAAACAACAAATTTCTATTTTTATAAGAATGACTATAAAGTCATACTACTAAATTACTAATATTCTTGACGACTAAAACATCTTTACGGACATAGTGAAATATTGTCTCTATAATAAATAGATGGGTAATTTAAGCCAAAACAAATACTCCTAGTAATTTTTTCTTTATCAAATTAGTGATGGTCAAACAATTAGACCTCATGTTTTAAAGCTATACAGCTAATATATATCCATAATGCATCAACTTTCATGTCATTTTTAAACATATCATGCATCTTACAATCGACATCTTATTATTATTATTATTATTGGAGACTGTGTTATGCTTCCATATCAGTATAAATAAATGTAGTAAAAGATTTATGGGTTTCGTATTAAATTGTGCCTTAATTTATGAGCTAGTGCGTTCCCCAATATATAATATTTGATAAATAAATAATACTATTACTCTACTAGGCATTAGCAACGGCCAATAAATGTCTTATCCTTTTTTTAATAGTCCAGCGAATGAATCAGTTAAATGTATGTAGTATATTATAATCAAAAGGCTGGTAATAATAGCAAAGGCCAAATTCAATGGAAAGTTGGAGTTGGAGTTGGGGCATCGCCACTACAAATAGATACTATGTATTTTTATAATTTGTAATGAGACAAGAAAAAGTGGCACTACTAGATATTTAAATAAAAGGTCGCTATTTTAAAATGCAGATAACGTCTTATGAAGTTAATAAACGTGGAAGATGTAAAAAGTTTGCAAGAGAATTGAGAAGAATAACTCATTTATTTAAATTGCATCACATTATTTCATGTGTAGGTTAGGCATATTTCAGTTAATTATTTAGGTTGCAATGAAGTAAGTATAATTAATTGAGTCAAAGTAGGTGGAGCGTTCACAATATGAATAGCTCACAAGAATCTTCGCTTTCCTTGGAAAGAAAGCCTCACCCATACTGGGCCGGCCCACACTTGCATTTAATACATCACACTAACATACAGAGTAATCTAGTGAGCAATAAAGACACATTCCAATCTACTCATACTATTTTCTCTTAGGTAAATTGAATGGTTAACAACAGTAAACCTAGATGGTATCCGAGATTAAATTTATAATGTGTTTGATTCATGAGATTCAACCTCACAACTCAATTCTAGATGGATAATCATAAAATAATTAATTTTAGCTAATCCCTTATGACTAAAATAAACTCACAACTCAATCATATATTGTATCTTGGTATTATTTGATCTTTCAAACCGAACACCACCTTAATATTTCTATAATTGACAATCACAAAACTCGTTGCTTCTAAATTGATTATGGTTTTCGTAGTCATAAATTATCACATTTTGTTTACAATTCATAACCAACCATATTTTGCATATAAATTAAAATTTCAAATCTTTTTAGTTATGAATCGACAACCACAGATATTTAGAGTCGTAAATTTAAGTTAATTCATGCAAATTAAGAGCAAAACAACACTTTAAAATATATATGGAGTACTATATTCTTCTCAAATTAGTTGAGTTGTACTTTAATTTAATCTTAAAACTATCAATTTTTTAAAATCTCGTGTCCAAAATAAATGAATCATTTAACTTAGACAGAAGAGTATACAATTTAAATCATTTTTAAATTTTTATAGTTAAAAAATAATAACAAAATAAATATTTTGACATGAATAATCATTGTCCAGAAAAGATAGTGAATATATTTTATTTTCGAGCTCAGTCATGTGAACTCTATTTTAATAACACTGTGTTTCAATTCTCATTCATTCTTTCTTATCTTATTTAATTTAGAAAGAATTTCAAGTTTGGAAGTTTTGTAGCAAAGCCGGAAGATGGGCTTTGTTGACGCACCACGTCATGAGCCGGGCCCCGGTTCGCGGGCGTGGCTGTGAGCAGACAATCCCGACCGGAATGACACTCGACCCCTGAACCGGAACAACATGAACCGGGTTCCCCCACCCGTAGTCCACCTCCATGAACCCGAGTCTCCCCCACTCCGATATAAACAGCGTCCGGTACTCCAACGGCGGCGCAAACGGGTCCGGCCCCGTCGCCTTTCCCGCCCACTTTCGAAACTCCTCCGCCAGCCGCGCCTTCCCCTCCTTGATCAACTCCACCACCTCGAACACGTCCTTCGCCACCACCTCCCGCCTCGTCGCCGTCACGGTCACCGGAAAAAAGCAGTTGCCGTAGAATCCCTCCGGCAGCGGCGGCTCCACCAGATTCCGGCAGTTGGCGAAGAAGACCAGCTTCACCTCCGTCTCCTCGTCCAACGCGATCACCTCCGTGCGCCGCCGCCACAGCGCCGCCGCCACCAACTCGAATGTGGAGCAATTCTTGCCGCTCCGTTGCCGGAATTCTCGCTTCAGCTTCTCAATCTCGTCGGTGGATACTTCGATTATGGCCGGCTCGAGCTGGTGGTCCGGAAGAGGGGGGAAGGACATGGGAAGGGGAACGGAGGGCGATGGTGGGAGGAAGTCCCGGCGCCACTCCGGCGGGGTAGTCGGCGCCGGAGCGCCTCGGGCCATTTCTCCGACTGCTTTGAGGAACTGCGCCGCGCCGAGACCGTCGCATATGCTGTGGCAGAATATCAGCCCCATCACGAATCCGTCGCAGCCGAATTGTGTTACCTAAACATGCAAAAGTTGTGATCTAAATGGTAACCGAATATAAGTATTGCAGTGGCCATGTTTGGTAGGGGTGATTACTAGGGATGAAATTTTATGAACAAAAATGGCAGATGAGTTATCACTTCTACCCAACATGTCATAATTGTTTAATTCGCTAATTTTGAACCAAAGTTTGTTTAATTGTGTTACCCTATAGTAAAATATATATATAGGTGGCGTTCGGCTTCGCCATGACAAATAATCATGAGACTATCCATCTAGGATTAAGTTTTGAGATTATTTTAGTTAGAGGGGGAGGCTATGACTAATTATCATAAGACTATCCATGTAGGATTAAATTGTAGGGTTCAATCTTATGAACCAAACATGATACATATTTAATCATGGGATTTAATCTTGGCAACCGAACACCCCACAGTAGATTGTTTAATCGTTTGACACTATTGCGAAAATCACAAAAATTATGGTTTAATTCGCTACTTTTCCACGGTTATGAGATTAAGAAGTCTGCCTACCTGCATTTGCACCAGAGGATCTACGCCGTCAGTCTGTGGCGGCGGAGGAGGCAGCAGCTTCTCATAAGGAATAGACATGGCGTCGTCCAAGTAATTAACATCATCCAAGCTACAATCAGCCAATGCATCCACCACCCAAATCCCATCTCCGGTACAAGCAATCTGAAGCTCATTCTCATCAGAAACACGCAACTTCCCCGCCAGAGGATAGTAAGGAACCAACGCTTTAGCCAAAGCTTCATGTATCACCTCCACCGCCCCCGGTCCGTGTCGGAACACATGAAGCGTTCGGGCGTTGCACCGCAGCGCCGGCAGCCTGTCCACCACCGATAACTCGAGAATACCCGATGGCGTCGGCCCCGAAGGCGCAACGAACCCCTTAGCGCGTGTTGTCACTGAGAATTCCATCTCTGTTTTAATTGATTGGCCATGGAATGTTTTGGAAGATTTTTATAAGTTGAGTGTGAAATCGGTGCTTGGCTTAGAAGCATGTTCAATCAATTGTTTGTTGTTTTAAGTATTTCTATACTACCACTAGTGTTAGGTGTGGGCATATACATGCCTTGCAAGCAAGCAAGAAAGAAATACTAGTCCTATAAAATAAGAATTTAGATAAATACATACGGAATATAAAGGATTGAAGATGTGTCTTTTCACAAATTGATATATATGGAGTATAATGTAATGGAGAAATATAATACACTTGTGCATATAAGGTATATAAAGGTACGTACTTGGCCTTTTATTTACTATCACAATCTGATCTATATCTATATATATTGGTATAATACTTCCAAGTAATAAAATTACCAAAAAATTGAATCATGTAGCAGCCATATGCAAGGCCACAAGTGATGCATAGAACCCATCTTTAATACTAATAAGAGAATCATGCTTCCCTTTCTCCACAATCATTCCATTCTTCACCACCGCAATCACATCAGCATTCTTGATCGTCGACAGCCTGTGCGCCACCACCACCGTGGTCCGGTTCACCATCACCCGATCGAGTGCATCCTGCACCACCCTCTCGGACTCCGCGTCCAGAGCGCTCGTGGCCTCGTCCAGCAGCAATATCTGCGGGGACTTCACAATGGCCCTCGCTATGGCGATCCTCTGCTTCTGCCCGCCCGACAGCTGGACCCCACGGTCGCCAACCGTGGTGTCGTACCCCTGCTGCAGCCCGCTGATGAAGCTGTGGGCGTTGGCCAGCTTGGCCGCGGCCGTGATCTCGGCCTCTGTGGCGTTCCCTCCCTTGCCGCCGTAGGCTATGTTGTCTCTGATTGTGCCACTGAAGAGGACTGGCTCTTGGCTCACTAGTCCCATATGTTGCCTTAGCCATTTTAGATTCATCTTCTGGATGTCGATTCCATCAACGGTGATCACGCCTGAGTCGGGATTGTAGAATCTCTGGAGCAGGGCGATCACCGTTGATTTCCCACTCCCGCTCTCCCCCACCAGCGCCACTGTCTGGTGAAAACAAGACAAAGAATATGTTAGAAGCACAATCACATAATAAATTCAACTTCAAATCATCATGATTTTAAAAATGATTTGTATACTACTATAATTTACCTTGCCACTGTGAATTGTGAGTGAGAGGTCTCTGAAGATTCTGATATTAGGCCTAGTAGGATACTTGAAGCTAATATGTCTTAGCTCAATTTCCCCTTTAAAATCCTCCAAGATGGTGCCAGATTCATCACTGGGGTCAATGTTTGATCTTCTATCCAGGATCGCAAATATGGAAGCCGTTGCGCTCTTGGCCTTGCTCGAGTCCGGGGCAAACGTGCTCGATTGGGACACAGCGACGGCCGCCATGTTTATCGCAAAGAAAACCTGCACGAACACGGGACAATATCAATACAAGAAAAACGAGTATATATGCATGTACCGTCCACTAGTGTAGTGCTTACACGAAACACATCTTCGAACGTAGTCTTCCCAGACTCAACAAGTCTAGCTCCAGCATAGAAGGCCGTGGCGTAGGCGAAGAACAACAAGGCTAAAGATAGCCCAAAACCGGTGCCACTAATCAATCCTTGCTTTATCCCCATCTTCACTGGCCCTTCACACTTTTTCTTGTACATTTCCATAATCTTATCCTCTGCACAATACGAAGCCACAGTTCTAATTGTTCCAACAGCATCATTAGCCACTTGACTTGCTTCCTCATACATCACCTAATAACACAAACAAGAGTTATGTAAGTAAGCCTATCAAGGTTTCTTTTTAGTGAAATTGGTCCCTGAAACCACGAACTTTGACCAAATTCAGGTATTTCCCACGGACTTTAAATTGGTCTAAAATATCACAAATTTCACGTTCTCCACGAACCTTAGCATCGGCGCTGAATCCCATCATGAATTTGAGTTGGACATATCCATTGAGAGCAATGAGAGGCACCAATCCAAGAACAATCAAAGCCAGCTGCCAGCAAGCAAAGAAGGCTATAACTAACCCCACAATTGCAGAGGAAAGATCCTGCACAATCTGTGCCAAAGCATCTCCAACTAGAGCTCGAATAGTAGCTGCATCGGCCGACAGCCTCGCGCCAATCACCCCACTCGAATTCTCAGCCTCGTCAAACCAAGCAACCTCCATGTTCACCACCTTCTCAAAACACATCATTCGGATCCTCCTGATGAGCCTGCAACCCGCCACGCCAAAGAAGTACGTCCGTAGCGGGTACGCCACCAGAGACACCA
Source organism: Salvia hispanica (assembly GCF_023119035.1). Lineage (NCBI taxonomy): Eukaryota > Viridiplantae > Streptophyta > Magnoliopsida > Lamiales > Lamiaceae > Salvia > Salvia hispanica. Next base: position 5,750,990 of record NC_062967.1, on the reverse strand, counting down.
CTCCCAGAGCCACAAACATGACAGCCCAGAACTTGGAGTCCTGCCTCATCTTGTGAGGCGGCTCGTAGAATGTCTTGATCACAAGTGACAGTAGGATGCCAAAAAACGGGACTATCGCCCCGTTTACAACTGCAGCCAAGGTGCCAGCTAATAGAGCCGGCGCCTCAGGCCTGTTGAGGGCGGCCAGGCGCGACAGAGGCACCTCAGGGTGCTTCTTCTTGTCAGAAACAAGCTCCAACTCCTCGTACTCGTTCCTCGAAACACTCACCCCTCTGGATAGGCTAAAAGAGATGGATATTGAGTTGTGGCTTCCACTTCTGAACCTGGATGATCTCCGACTCAATAGATTCGCGAGCGTTGGCTTCTGGCTCGCTTGCCTGCTGTACTCATCCGCATATTCTGGCTCCTCCACAGCCTCATCTTCTTCGTTACGCGCTTCTTGAAGCCGTATGAGCTGAGAATATGCGCCTTCCGGATCCTCCAACAATTCCGTGTGGGTGCCTACATGTCCAGATTGTGACAGTCTCTAAATAAGCAACCAAACAGTTTATAAACAGCATAATAAGCTCTATCAAATATACACATACCTTTCTCAACCATCTTTCCTCTATGAATGACTGCAATCATGTTAGCATTCCTAACTGTGGTTAGACGATGCGCGACTATCACGGTCGTCCTGTTCACCATGATCCGATCAAGCGCCTCCTGAACTACTCTCTCCGACTCTGCATCCAGCGCGCTTGTAGCCTCGTCCAGAAGCAAAATCCGCGGATCCTTCAGAATAGCCCGGGCTATGGCAATCCTCTGCTTCTGCCCACCGGATAGCTGAGTCCCGTGCTCACCAACCCAAGTATCCAACCCCTGCACAAACATGTCCACCATTCACAGTTAATCCAACAGCTTATCTATTCTAACCAATCATGCAAAGTAAAACGTTATAAACAACATTACCTGCGGCAACTTATCAATGAATTTAGCAGCATTAGCAAGCTCAGCCGCGCCTCTGATCTCTTGATCAGTGGCGCCATCCTTGCCATAGGCAATGTTGTCCTTGATGCTTCCCATGAACAACACCGGCTCCTGGCTCACGAGCCCGATCTTCGACCTGATCCACTTGAGCTGGAATTCCCTGAGGTCGGTCCCATCGATCAAAACCTGACCACTCTGTGGATCGTAGAATCTCTCAATGAGGCTAACCACGGTGGACTTGCCACTCCCGCTCTGTCCCACCAAGGCGGCAGTGGTGCCACGTGGAATGCTAAGAGAGAAGTCAGTGAAGATGAGCTCAGTAGGCCTAGCTGGATAACTGAAGCATACATCTCTCAGCTCAATATCTCCAGCAATGTCGCTCAACACCTTCCCTCTGCTGTCGAATGGATCGATCTCCGGCTTCCTGTCAATAGTCTCGAACATCTTGTAGGCCGCGGCTCGCCCTGCTGCGAACGCTGTCAAGCAGGGAGAGGCTTGGCCCAGAGACCTGTGTGGATGAAGAATTGGATTTTAATTTTATTTTTTTGAAATTTGAGATATGAGATTGTTGAGAGAATGAGATGATGATATATAACTCACAGTGAGCCGGTTAGAACAGCGACGATGACGGTGAATACTTCACCACCGGAGTGACCCTTTTCGAGAATCATCTTGGCGCCGTACCAAACGGCCAAGCCGTAGCTGCAAAACATCATGAACATGACAGTGCCGAGGCCGAGCCCCGTGGCTAGGCCTTGCTGCACAGATGATTTGTAAGCGCTGTCGAGAGACTTGTTGTACTCACTCACTGCCCTCTTCTCCCCTGTATACGAGGCAACCTGCCCACGCACACACGTCCAGTTTTTCAAATTTTATTTTAATGTGTAAATTTGAAATTTTAATAAATTATTCAAATTTTGTTCTATTTAAATAGATATACTATGAAATTAGAGATTGACAAAAAAAAAAAAAAAGAATTAAAAATGTAAGTAGTGGGAACCATGGAAATATAGGTTTGGTCTATCATCTATGAATCTATGTATTTATTATGAAGGATTGTAATTGATTAGCATAATACCATAATAATATTGGTAGCTGAATAATATTGGTAAGACTCAAATTTGGATCAAAGGTTTATGAGTGCTCAAAGATAAAAACAATTAATACATATAGTTGTGAATTCACCTTATTTATCCTAGAATTCACGGTCAAAAAACTTCTTAGTTGAGAATTGACATTAATTTGTCTACAATCGCAACCAAAATCTTTTTATAATAGTGAAATCACATATTTTGGCATAAATTCAAAACAACAAAGCTTTTCTTTCTTTTTTTAAACTGTGATCTGATCGTATTTTGCCAATATATAATTCATAATCACAAAAATGGATTATATATTAAAATATCTTTTTAATCTATATAGCTATCGTTATTTTTATTGCATAACAAAAAAAACTACTCACAGTTCTAATGGCGCCAATGGTTTGCTCCACCACAACCGCCGCGGCAGCATAGGCGTTCTGGCCGCGCGATGCCATCTTGGCGACGACTTGCGACATGACCCCGCCGGAGATCATGAGCGGCGGAATGGACGACATCATGACGAGCGTGAGAAGCCAGCCTTTGGCGAAGGCGATGATGAAGCCTCCGAAGAAGGTCGCCATCAGCTGCGCGAACTTGCCGACCTTCTCTCCGATGGCGTCTTGGATGAGGACCGTGTCGCCGGACATCCTCCCGATGACTTCTCCCGTGTGGACCTCCTTGTCGAAGAAGGCGATGTCTTGCTGCAGAATGGTCTGTAGGTACAGAGTTCGGATCCGAGCGGCTTGTCTCTCTCCGGTGATCATCCAACATGCCACCTCTGCTCATCATCATTCACACATTCATATTAATTACTTCCCAAAAAAAAGGAAATAAAAGAACACAAGGGTTATATTAATGATGAATTAATATTGAAGAACTAATCAAAGAATTGAATAGGGTTTTACTTAGAAATGAGCTAAAGATATGGTCATTTGCCTGTAAAATCTAGGTAATTTCTTGTTTGAATAATAAAAATTCCATTGTTCAATTTGATGTAGTAATTGGTTTTATATATTTTTTATATTATTAATTTCTTAGGACAAATTCACAAGAATTTTATATATGTGCACCAATTTAACATCACATTTGTTTAAAAAAAACAATATGGGACAATTGAAATTTTTTACGTGATAAAGCTTATCAAAATTTGACTAAATTTTTGTGATTTTATAGATAATTAACCATATACTCTACTATTGAAATGAAGTACTTTTTTGGAATTTTACATGAATTGCAAAATTCATAGACTTTTGGGCCACAAATAATGAGAGAATTTGATGACATACACTCACGCCATTTATTCACTTTCGGAGTATACATACTAGGATTAGTAGTCAATCAGGTTCAAAAAAATTCGAATTATTGATAAAGTGAAAATTGGACCATTTACCAAATTCCAAAAAGTTCTCAAGTTAATACTAATTTGACCAAAAATATTAAGTAAGCTAAAAATCTAAATTTTGATAATTCATGTATTTACTAGCAATTAACCTCGACCGAATATATTTATACACACACACTTACGAAGAAATGCTGCAGCGCCGCAGCCAAGCGCGACGTAGACCAGCTTAAGCGAGACCTCGCACACGACGGGAAGCACGTTACCCGTCTGCGTGCGGCCAAAGGCATCGGCCAGCTCACCAAAGAGCAAGGCCATGAGAGGCGGGTTCATTCCGTTGCCGATCGCACCCAACGTCCCGACCAACATGAGGATCTTATCAAGCCAATCCGAGAAAACAAATAATTTGTAGAATGCAACCACGTTCTTCGCCTCCGCACCGCCACCACCGCCGCTGCCGTCTGCCAAAGCCTCTTCTTCTCCGCCCATCTTTTACTTATTAAAGTCTTGCTTTGGAAATTGGCAATAAATAGTGATCAATTAATCAGTTTCTTGCCATAGGCATGGAAATGGAGATGAATGAATAATTAATCAAATAATGATAAGAATTATGTATAAATAGATATATATTGAGAAGAACAATTCAAGAGCCGGAGGAAGTGAATGTAAACATATATAGAAAAAGGCAGTAGCATAAGTTAGTTGGGTTGGCCGAATGATTGTATTTTTCTCAACGAGTTTTGAACACTGATTAATTTTTTAATCGATTTGGACTTTGCCAACACAAACTACCGATGTTTGCTTTTTTATTTCATAATTTAGACTTCTTCTTTATTTGCAAAAGACATGTAAACTCACTTTGGGCGTAACATGTGTGTTCATTTTTAATTTACTAATCATGTTTATGCGTATCTACCAACATTTTCTCTGACTTTCTTTTTTTTAGTACTACAAAATCCAAATATTGAAAATTGAAACTCAATATTTTTGATTCACAAGAATAATTTTCGATTTCGAAATATGTGAAACATTAACATGATCAAGTCATGAATTTCATCATTTTCAAGATTTATTTTTATGCAACTATCAATTTATAGTTTATGTCAGTGACACATATAGAAGGTCAACTTTGTGAAAACAAAGTGGCATATTCAAAGTTCAAATCCCTCTGAAAAATAAGGCTAGGTTAACTATTAAATAAGGTGGTTATTAATTTGTTTCTCTCCACTTTGTAAGCATAGGTGACGTACAAATATAAAATAGAATAAAATAATTTAAAGATATGAAAGTGAAAGGCAAACTAAATCTTAGGTATCCTAAGAAATAGTACAAATTAATTTGTCAATATCAATAACCTAAGCAACACTTATCTACATATATAAACTAAGCAATTTTTTGCATAAGTTATAACTAAATTATGGTAATTTATTTAATAGGAGTAATAATTATTCAAAACGAAACAAAAAAACGAAAACAGAGAACAACTCAAGTATCCTTGATAACATAATAATGCAGAAAGAGGATGTTAGTCCTCTTCAACAAGACAGACAAAATAAACAATGTATCTCAAATAAATTAATGAGCAATGGAAGAGGACTACTTCCAAATAATATAATGCATCAATCAATTATATACTTATCTAATTTCAATAATCAACACATAAAAAAGTAGTAAAATGGTGAGGAAAATTTTCAACATATTGCCTATTCGTTTTAATAATGTTATTACTACAACATATCTATCTCCAAGTCAAACTTATTCCCTCAACTAAAAGATTCTCCAATTTCAGCCAAAACATTCATTTCATTTCACCACTTGAATTCAAAAGACAATAGTAGTAACTAGTTTGTATTTGTATTCTCTTATCAACATTCATAATTGCTAGTTTTATTCATGAATATTAATTGATTTTTGTTCACAATTGTTAATTTTATCCACGATATATTGCATGTATTTATAGCAATTTACTTTTCTTTGGAAAAAATTGTCACTTTTTTTAAAAACAATAGTGATATAAAATGTAGTATTCATTGATTAAAATTGTTGTGGGTGGAGTTTATCCGTTACTTAATTGTTTTCAGTACAATGCTAATTAAGATTACTCGTTCTTAGTCTCCTCCTATAATATCTCAAGTTAATTTAAATTGAAAAAATAATCCACCAGTTTAATCTCAAGTACTCTAAATATTCTTACAATAGAGGTCCATCATCACACGTACTACATATATTCAAGTCACATATAGCTGTAATATTATTAATGTCGTGTGTGTGTGTGTGTGTGTGTATATATATATATATTCCTTTCAAACAAAGTGGTGAATATGGGTTGGTGGAGAGACATATGACAACTTGTAGGATTTGGACCTAATTATAAAATTGATTTGGGGGAAGTAAATCCGTGTTGGTCTCTGTAATTAATTAATAATTCTATATAAAACTGAATTCAAACCTAATACATTATTTTATCTTGCTACCAACTTCTCTCAATTTCAATATCTATCTAATCCAATATTAATCATTTGCTACACGTAATTCTTCTGATTTTGACAGCAAAAGTGAAAGACGTAGGTTCTGATTAAGAGAGTTAATAACAGATGCATTAATCAAATACACCACGTTTAGTTTTATTGTACATATTAATTAGATGTTTAGTGCATTTTTACTTATAATAAATTAATTATACATTTCATTAACTCATTTAATTTATAAGTATTTTATTATGAAGCTAATATAAAAATGTAACTCATAATCAGTTAATTTTCCCACCTATTTTTTTATACTCGTGACAAGTTAAATGAAACATACATTCGTCAAATGAAAGACTATATAGTACTAGATGGTAGGAAAACTGTCACTAAATTCATCACATCAATTCGCGTGACGTGTAAACGAAAAATGTGATGTAAGCACAAATATAAAACAGTACTAGTACATAAATTGTTTTTTCTTAATCATTTGTTTGGAGTCGTAATTAAGCCTATAATTACTCTAATTACTTGTTTGGTGATATTGAAGGTCAAAGTAGATGGCCAGCAACTAAGTTGGCATTAATTAATCTCAATTGGTATCAGTTGACGTGCAAGTTTGAGGCTAGAATGACTGCATCTTTAACAAAACAGCACCTCAAGTCATAATATATTTATTTTTAATTCAACGACAGTTAAATAATAGAAATAATATCGACAAAATAAAGATTACTCATCCAATACCAGATTTTGTTGAATAAGTCAATATTTTTTATAGTGGGTGTTCGGTCACATATTTTATGCAAAGATTCGTTTATAGGAAATCAAAAAAGGAGTATGAATAATTGGAAATTGGTTGAATTTTTTGGAGTTGATGACAGGAAATCAGCCATTGTGCTACTTACAAGAAAAAATCAATTGATACTTTATCAATTTTAGTCCGTAAAATTTAAAAATATATTCGTAGTTTCATCAATTCTAATGCAATTCATTTGGCGATATTATCATTTAATATTATGAAACTTTCAAAAAGTTGAGTTTTTCTCTCGAACTTTAAAATTGGCAAATAATATCTCGAATTTTACTCCGAGTTTGTTATTTCCCACTAATAAAAAAATTCTCACAAATTATATTATGATACGGACTTTTTTTCGTAATTTCTCGACAACAATTTTGAGAGCTTTAAGTTTTTCAATATTTGAAGATAGTTTTTCTTGAAGCGCATCCTCCAAAATTGTTCTTCAATTTATTAAAATAACATGAATTTTTTCATTTGTGAGAAAAAACAAACCCATGGTAAAGTTCATGATATTATTTTCAATTTTAAAGTTCGTGGGAAAAATCCAATTTTTTGAAAGTTTCATGATATTAGATGTCAATATCCCTATCATTTAAACTACTTTTTCACTGTTTCAAAAAATTTAAGACGAAAATACCTTCAAGCCCATAAAGGGCATTCAGACATCTTAAATTAGTTACACATTCATTTAGTTCTATTTATATTGTTACTTAAGTTGAATAGAGAAGGAGAAAATGGAGAAGAAGAGATGATGTACAAATGGGAAAGAAGAGAGAAAAAAAGAAGGAAGAAAAGAGAAAGAAGAATTAGAGATATAAATCATATATTACTAATGAAGAAGAGAGAGTTAAATGTCCTTCATGGACTTGAGTGTATTTTCGTTTAAAAAATTTAAAAGAGTGAAAAACTAGCTCAAACAATATTACATCAAAGAAAATGGTTGATATTTTTAAATTTTATGGACTAAAATTGATGAATTGGCAAAGTTGACAAACAAAATGTTCCTACAAGATAACAAATTAGCAAACTAGCTAAGGGCTTTCCATAAATGTTTACGATAAGTTCAAAAATAAGAGTGAAAATCATACTATGCATTATTTATGAATGTGTTTCGAACAATCAAAATTATTTTTTTTGATCAATTAAGCCAGTAGTATAATTTTTCCACTCTCGATTTTTCCTCTCTTTTCCGATGATTGCATGAGTTATAATCTATGAATCTTTATTTTGTGCATTTTTAATTCATACTCCACTATATTTTAAATATCTTGAATCCAACATCGAATTTCTACTGGTCGTCATCAACTGACGTAAAACCTATGAAGAAAATATTTATATTTTCAAGTATCGAACAAAAGACCTCATTTGTTCAATGGCGTGCTTGAGATTAACATTAGTTGAATTTAATTGTACTAGAGATTAACTACTTATTTAATTTTTAATAATGGTAGCAAAGCGTATTTTATCACATTAAAGAAAAAAAAGGGGGCTACTTATATACTGTAGTAACTTATAACTTATGCTTACTAAATTTATTGACACTGGTATTCAATTTATAATTATTTATATATATTATAAATGTATTTAAGTAATTTATGAGTATGATATGGGGTTGTGGGTGATAATTAGGGGTGGGTAGGTAAGGTATACCTTACCGAAACCACCATACCGTATACCTTACCGTAAATACGGTATGTGAAAAAGTCATACCTTTACCTTACCAAAGTTTTCGGTATACCGAACTTTGGTATACCTTATTTTCGGTATGATAAATTTTTATACCGATACCGTACCTCATTTTCGGTATATACCGTACCGAAGTTCGGTATACCTTACTTTTGCGGTATACCTGACTTTCAACATCAATTAAAATAGAAAATTAGAGTTTTTAAAATATTATTTATAATTTATAATTTTAAAAATAAATTAAATATAATTTATTCATAATTATATTTATATTTCACAATAGATTTTATAATTTAAAAATATAATTGTGTTTATATTTTTGTGGTATATACCTTAATTTACGGTATATACCGAATTTCGGTATGCAGCGGTATACCGCGGTATTTGAAAATTCATACCGTTACCTTACCGGAATTTTTCGGTAAGGTATCATACCATACCGAAAGTCACGGTATACCGAAAATTCGGTATTTTTGATATTTTTTTGGTACGATAAGGCCGGTATTTCGGTATTTCGGTATTTTTCCCCAGCCCTAGTGATAATATTCCACGTGATTTTATCAGTTTAAAATATAAATAGAATTATATAGTATGCATATTTATTTTTAGTTTGTAAATTTATTTTTAGATATACTTTTAAAATGAAGGCGACTATTAACAAGCATTTTATAATTTATTTGGAGTACTTAAAATTCATAAATGAACTGTACAACCAATTAAGTGAATATAATCATTTTAATTCATGAATTATTTTTTAGAAACTTTGTGAAAACATAACTAAATTGGATTGTTCGGATAATTCGGCGATACGTTGTTTTTGGCCTCATCTTCTTTAGATCGCCCGATTGGGCCATGGCTATTTATAATGTTGGGCTTCAGCCCAATAATATAGGTGCATGGTTAATTCCACGTTTTTCATTCAAACCATAATTTTCGTTGACTTTTGTTAGTTCCATTAATTCAAATATGATGAATTAAATCTAAAATTTTATACTGGTCAGCCTAAAGATTTTTTTTTTTTTTTTTTGGCAATAGGTAGCGGTATCTAATGGCGTGACATTGATGTATTTCACACATACTAAAGTGTCCTGTCCATATGCATTGGCCATTGGCTTTAATATGAAAAAAATGGTGTTTCGAAATCCACAATCGTCCCAACAGATTGTCTCAAAATAAAACGTACTACGAGACAATTGTGAATGTTATAAAAGCTATGGTTGAATTCACCACGTTTGAAAGTTATGCCGTTGTGATTTAACCTTATCATTTTTCCAACTCATTATTGCCTGAGTTTTATTCATTTTTCATAAAAATGATTAATAACTATTCATTCATCATGTGATAATTTGAACCCCGATCTATTAACGGAAACTCAACAACACACTCTCTTAGTTGGTAACAACACTCTCTTTAAACAATGAAATCAGAGTTAAAAGGAACATCCATCAAATAAACATGGAAAAATATCATTAGACACACACACACCTCTAGCCATTTTACATTGTAATTATATCAAGTATGAAACAGAGCAACTTAGCTACCCAAGAATACATACAACACAACAACTACTATAGTCTATATATATACATATATATGCCTTTTTCACATGAGAGTGCTGTAATAGTTCAAATTATGATCCAAAGAGCCTGATTCAATCCATTGCAAATCCTGCAACAGAATCTGATACTGTCTGTGGACATCCTCCGCCGTCTTGCGCCCTCCCACCACAGCCGCCACGGCCTCCCACCGGTGAGGATGCTTCTGATCCACCACCGCCAGCGCCACCTCAAACAGCTTGTTCTCCTCCCAACTCCACCCATAGGCAGCTTCCCCTGACTCCACCATTACTCTGTTTCCACTTTGAAAACCAAATAAGTCTACACTTAAATAACTACCAACAGTATAAAACTAGGTAGATAGCAACCTTTAGTTTACATTTTGTGGTGGTAAGTAATGAGAAATAGACAGATAATATTATATTTGCTAGCTATGGTAAGACTACAGATATTATATGTTATCTTGTCAATTTAGACCACATCATCTACCAATAATACATAAGTCGGTGAATTATAACATTATTAATCTCCCAATATAGACTATCACATCTTCTAGTAAAATGTGTGTGCATGAATACACTAATTAGGAAAAAAGATGGTAACAAGTTCAAAATGGACACAAAACATGTTTCTTGGGTATCTTGATATGAGTAGAATGCAAGAATTTTACTTTGCATGGGGTTGGTAAATAGTAGTAGTAGGAGTTTTAGAAAATTTCTTGAAAATTAACAACATAACTTGATCTCAATTAAACTTAACCCATCTACATTATAAATGGAATTCATTAAACATATATGTTGATTGAATTTCAAAAGAAAAACAAGACTATTTGTGAAAATAAACAAAAAAGAATCTAGTTCCTACATGAAGGGAAATAACATGTTTACATATAATATTTTTTTAAAATTCTTCTTCTTCTTTTGGTCGAATAATCAATCTGTTAAATATGAATTTGTTATGTATAATTACAAATGGATTGGTAAACAAACAGTCAGGATGGCCGAGTGGTCTAAGGCGCCAGACTCAAGTTCTGGTCTTCGAGAGAGGGCGTGGGTTCAAATCCCACTTCTGACAATTTTTATAATACTGGTTTAATATGTTCTTTTAGGAGTAATACATTTTGTTTATTAAAGTAATACAGAGTATAGAATATGAGCGCTCTTATTAATTTTTTCAACATGTCTGTTGTTAAAAATGAAGTTTACCAAATCAAAAAAAATTATTAAAACCAAGATTGCATTGATAGTATCCCAATAGTGTCATCGATGTTACATAGTGAGCGTAGTTAACTTAAGGCCAATCCAACCAAACTAATCAATACAGCCCCATTTGCACAGGCACACCGGTCTGCGGCAGCCACTCATTGGCATGAAGGAACTGTCCGGGTGCGAACTTCGCCGCCTCAGCCGCGCTGATCACCTTGAAACCCGAGAAATCCTTGTTCCTGCCATTCGTCTTCGCCCCGGGACCGCTGTTTCCATACTCATACATAAGGCATGTCTTGTGATTGGTGGATCCATCCCAAATCTTCCACCCCTCGGGCCTGATAAAGTCCCCCAGGGTGCTCTGCATCACCACCGTCAGCGCCTCCGGCTTCCACGGCCGCCCTAGGAACGTCGGGATCTCGAACCTCACCGGCCACAGGTAGTCGTCGGGGACGATGGAGCAGTGGTGCAGGACGAGGCCGTTGCTACCGCGCTGGATCTCCCTGCCGTCTGCGGTCACGGTGTTGAACTGGTTTGGCAGGGGCTTTCGCACGATGATCTGGCTGTCTTGGATCACGCAGTCGCCCTTGCCAAAGATGAAGTCGACCGTGCCGTAGATGCGGCAGTTGCGGTAGAACTGCTTCAGATTTTGGTAGTAGAGTGTGTCTTGAGAGGCCTCGAAGCTGCAGTCGAACATCGCCGTCTTGTCGCCCTGGGACCGGAAGGCCACCGCCTGATGGCCCTCGGGACCGGCTTCGTTGCGGAAGGTCATCCCCCGCGCAATGAATCCGGGAGCTTCGTTTGCTATAGATAATTTTTTCGATTAGTAAAGTAAATAAACAGGGCATTGACCTTTGACCTTAGTCAATAATCACTTTGCCACTAGGCCAACACGCACACGATAATAATTGTAAGTAGTAATGATTAGTTACCAAAGGTGGCGGTGTGCATGGTACCGATGTTCATTTTGGCGTAGTTCCTTCTTCCGGTGACGATTGTTTTGGCAATGCCATCTCCATAGATGAAGATGTTAGGCTTCTTCTTATCAACGATGACTTGCTCGTCGTAGACACCGGCCTTAACGTAGATCACGAATCTCCCGTTGAATTTGGGCGGGTAAGAGTTTATCGCATCTTTGATGGTCTTAAACTTCCCGCTTCCGTCCTTGGCCACGACGACATCCGGCACCAGCTGCCCAGCCGCTTGCTTGGCCAATAGCCTCCTATCACCGGCACCGAACCAGTACGGAAACCCGTCGTCCAAAGCAAGCAGGCGGCGCTGGGACAGCGTCGCCTGCTTGCTCGTGGGGAGCTTCACGTCGAAGAGCTTCAGCATCTCGGTGAGCTCCGCAACGATGTTGACCGCGTTGTGGGTGAGCTGGGTGGCGTTGAGCATCCCGCTCTCCACGGCAGACTTGTACTCGGGGCTCTTGATCTGGTCGGTGCAGGTCGTCTGGAAGGCGTAGACGGCCGTCATCCAGCTCAGCAGCTCGTGCTGCTGCTCCCGGAGACCGGCCAGGTCGGCAGCCTTCACCGCCGCGATGGAGCCCTGCAGCATGTCCACGGCGTAGTCGAGGAGATGCTTGCAGTCCTCCACTGCGACGTGGTCGTACTCGTCCTTGGACTTGTCAACGTTGACCTTGTTGGTGGCCAACAATGCATTGTTGACCTCCTTGAGGGCCGCCTCCACCACCGCGCGAATATAATCGCTGGGGGTGGAGGAGGCGTTTTTAGCGACGGATTCCAAGGTAGCAGTGCATGCTTCCTTGAAATCCGTCGGCCCACAAATGGAGTTGACCATTTTCATCGACGGCGTCTTCAGATTCTTCGCCTCTTCGGCTTCGCCACCGTTGCTTTTTATCACTACAATTACACCGATCACTACTCCTACCACTAGTAGAAGTGACACTATAGGAACCGCAATCTTGGCCGCACCCATTTTTTTTAATTATTATTTTTACTATTATATATTTTTTTTCTTTACTTTCGTTAGGAAATTCTAATCTATCACCTGAATGATCAGGTGATAGGTTTGGGAAAGCGAAGATGGAAAAAGTTTATTGATGGAGGAACCAACCAGTTACCCTGGTATGGAAAGGGTGGTGAGATAAATGGATTACCACTTGCATTTTTATAGAGTTTTAACAAATGGTTAAACGGAATTTTAGCTATAGATAATGGTGTAGGAGAAAAGCTAAATTTGAATGATGAATTATGTACATACCTTAGCAAGATTAATGGGAGGCCTCTAGTTAGCATCTCCACTTAAAATTCGGTGTTTATCACCGTGTCATTACTTATTTTGAGTACAATTAATATACTCTATAATGACTTGGACTAGTATTACAAAAATGTAAAATCAATACTAAAAGTGTGTGTGATCTGAAGGTCGTTTTGTAGTAGTATTTTATTACTAGTATTTACTTCACTCATTCCAAGCTGCCTTCAACATTCTAAATACTTATTACATGTGTAATAAAAATCAGAATTCTAATTTTCAATAATCGTAATGCATATAATATGAAAAGGGTAGGCAAGTGTCACATCTTGAAAGAATGTCAAATACAGGGATATTTCAAGTCATTATAATACACGTTGAGTTGACAAGGTAAAAATAATGGAAATAATACATGCCTCAGGGGACTCTCATTGTTTAATTAATATTAATCACAACGAAGAACGGATAATCATACTAGAATTCCTGCTTCGTCAAAATCTTGAGCCAAATATATATAGAGAGGGGGGGAGATGAATGAGAGATAGAATCTTGTTTATGTGAGTCCAGCTTCACCAGTAGGTCCAGCACGAGTATTTAACAGAGGCTGGAGCGCTTTCACCACGATGCTCATATTTGGCCGAAAATCAGCTTCATATTGTACGCACAAAGCAGCAACAGCAGCCATCTGCATTCAATATATGATCTCATACCCATCTATTACCATATATGAAATCTTCATTGTGACACCTAAATGTGCGTGTGTGTGTGTGTGTGAAGCCTCTATTTCGTTAGCAAGAATAGTGGATGACTACCTTACATATCATGCTTAAGCTCGCAATTTATACTTAACAAACGAGTTCCACATGCAAAATGCAACTCAGTTATTAGTTTGATGAGAGATTCTGTAATTACCTTAGCAACAGCCTTGGGAGGATAGTCTCCTTGTAGTCTCTCATCAATGCATTGCCGGACTTTATCTTCACTCAGTTTTGGTGTAGCCTGGAACATCCAACAACAGAATTACAAGGCAAAATAGTGCGAGAACGAGAGAGAGAGTTTTCTAGCTTAATTTGGTGTGGAGGGTGGGGGGAAGTGAGTGCAGTACCCATGTTACTAAGCTTTGCTGCCCACGGGGTAATGTATGATCAACGGGTTTGCGGCCAGTAAGGAGCTCCAGAAGGACGACGCCAAAGCTGTAAACATCACTCTTTGAGTTCAGCTGTCCAGTCATCGCATATCTGCCATATCAAAAAAAGGAAGATATGAACGCATATTTCTAGCAAATGTCTATGTGGAGAGAGAAACTGGGCAGGAGAACAGATGCACTTATGCGGAACCTAAAGCGACTCACTCTGGAGCATGATATCCAAATGTCCCGAGGACACGAGTAGAGTGAAGACGTGCTGCCATATCGGGAGCTTGATTTGACAGATCAAAGTCAGCAATCTTAGCTACATCTTCATCAAAAATTAGTACATTGCTGGACTTTATATCACGGTGGACAATATGAGGGTGTGCTTTCTCATGAAGATATTCAAGGCCCTTAGCAGAACCCACAGCAATTTTAACGCGTTGAGCCCAAGAAAGAAGAGGACCAGGCTGTGCTCCTTTAACACCTTTTCTTCCTGTAAAATAGATCAGTAACTTAAAAATGCAACTCATACCTCATAAACTATAATAACCTTGCATTTCACGACTTTAGGCGGTTTGGGCCATGAGGACATAAAATCTGTTTTAATTACGCAGTAGCATCTCTCAACAAATGATTTACACTGAAAAAACAATTAAAACTTAAGTTTAATCAAGATGTGATTTGTCTACACTATTTATGACTCCATCTAAACCAAAACTTAGTTCATAAAATTCTTAACCAATATTTCATAGATAGTTATCATTATATCTATAGAGAGAGAGAAATCAAGATCCATGACAAAGATACACGGCTTCAGCAGTCTAAAGAGCTTCTGAAACCAAATGCAAATAAAGAATGCCCAAGACAGCAAAACATAGAGCATATCATGCTGCTTCAATTAGTCAGCACATGCTTCCCTATCGTAATACTGTTTACACAAAAAGATGTAATGATGTAATAGGGGAAAAACATAAACAAGATACAATAGAAAGCGAACACATTCACTGAATAAATGATTATTTTAACTGTGTTATACATGAAACATCATTTTTCAATCATTAGTCAAAACAAAGTGTTAGGCGTTTCACAAACCATGAAGGATGTCATGAAGAGATCCATTAGATGCAAATTCATATGCCAGAACACGTTGGTTTCCATCAACAGAATAACCAAGTAGTTCCACAAAATTTTCGTGTTTAAGCCTTGATACCATGGATACCTGAAAGTTCAAAAGTATGACATTTAAGATATCCAATACTTTCTTCCAAGGACAAGAATTAGAATAAATCTTCATAAGAGACCTGAGCTAAGAATTCATCATCTGGTTGTTTGCTTGCATCCAACTTCTTTATGGCTGCAGCTCGACCATTAGTAAGAATTCCGTAATAAACTCTTCCATATGAGCCTTCCCCTATTAAGGAATCTGTGCTAAAGTTACTTGTAACTTCCTTGAGTTCATCCACGGGAATTGACGGAACTGCAATAGGCTGTATTTTCACAGCTTGATCCTTAGATGTGGCTTCAGTAGGGTGATAATTCCCAGCATGGCCTACCAAAAAAGTCTTGGTTTACAAAAATCTTCACAACAACAATGACCAGAAGGAATCATGTCCAGCTAAAGCAAATAAAATGTCATGACTATAAAACTACTACATCTCAGACCTACACTGATTAATGAACACCTATTTTTACAATAAAAAAAGAGACCAGTATCAAATCCAATATTCAGTAGATGGTGTTTGAGAAACCCACAGACACTACCCCATATGGGTATAAAAAGGTCAACTTCTAAAATTTGAGCACCAAGCAAATAAGCTTCACAAAATCCAATTAGATAAACACCAGAAATCAAACCGATTGCTGTATACCAAAGCTATAGCATGATGTTAAATTAGGCTCTTTTTAGGGGTCATATAGAAAGATTTAACGTGTATATTTTCACAAAATGTTGAAACGTGAAAAGAAAATAAAAGCTAACAAATTTTCTGCGTGAAAGACTATAAAGATTGCTAAATTACCAGCTGCGGTTTTTACTGGGTATGGGCCTCCACCATCGGCATTTCTATTGATCTCATCATCTCCGCAACAGCCAAAACAACTCATATTTCGTTCAACCAAAGGATCTTCTCAAATGTCAATATTGGCTGAGCAAGATAAATGATGATGTGAGTTTGAATTTTTAACAGTCAATTTCATGGAAAAAAGTTAGCCACAAGGTCAGTAACCGATATCACTACAGCAACTAATAGTTAGCCATGCATATATAACTCAAATACGAAATAATACTCGGCGAGTTTTTACATCTAGTCAGCTTATCCTCAGAAGAAATTGTGTCCTAGTACATACTTCTTTGAGACAGACAGTGAGGTAACAACAGTCGATTCAAGAAGGTGTGCAGTGCATTCAGACCATGGCCTCATAGAAATCTAAATTCTAGCCAATGATGCTGAAAGCATTTCAAAGTTAATATGTCTGATATGTTTCTGATTGTAGGTTATGCTATCAAGCTAATTTTGCCAATTTTGTCAATAAAGTTTGAGACATTTTATCGGCTAAAACATCCATTGCCTGCCTCCTCCGGCACTTCACAAAGAAACTTGATTGTTATACAACTTAAATTATACATTCACATCAAGTGGAAAAGCAACTTAAGGGGAAAAACATGATGCAACAGAACTTAAAAGTGAAATTGAAAATCTTCTATCAACTCTAAACCCGAAACCATTGTAATTTAACTCAATTGGTATCAGCAAAAGTAAAATTGACAGTCTTATATCAACTCTGAGCTCGAAACCTATTCGATTAGGCTTTGAAAACGTCAATCAGATCTCGCAAAATGATTCAACGACAAATAATTTAGACTGAAGAACATAACTGAATTAGCACCAGTAACAGTTCCAGCTGAAAGAAAAAAACAACAACGATGCGGTGAAATTGAGATCAAAACGAGCTGAAATCAGTGAATGAGTTAACAACCATACAATTTTCTGCTAGAAAACACAAGAAAAAACACTCACAAATTCAGAAAATTAAACCGATCGGAGGCGATTGAAGTAAATGCAAATCAAGCGCTTGCGCCTTCTTCAAGCGAGGCAAGCTCCGCAGCTCCTCCGCAGCGGAATCACGAAGAGAGAGAGGCGTGGTGGCGTGATTTTGGGGACGGTGAGAAAAGAGAAGATCCAGAACCCGAAACCGGCGATGAAGAAGGGTATTAACTAAGCCAAAATGCGGACTAGCTTTTACAAAAGAAAATAATAATGATCCGATTAATTGTAACCGTTGGATGAGTCATCATCAACGACTCTG
This sequence comes from Salvia hispanica, assembly GCF_023119035.1. NCBI lineage: Eukaryota > Viridiplantae > Streptophyta > Magnoliopsida > Lamiales > Lamiaceae > Salvia > Salvia hispanica. The sequence continues at coordinate 5,733,234 of NC_062967.1, read as the reverse complement.
ATTCGCTGTGTGTGTATATTTCAATCGGAAAGGCAGCCGGACTTTGACTTTGACTATTCTGCTACTGTGATTTATGAGCATAAATAGTTAAATAGGAATCTCCTCTCCTTATTAGTGGATTTGCTTTAATTGAAAGTTCACTAAATTCAACTATACGAAAATATATTTTATTGGCCAAATTTTCGAAAATATTACAGACTTCGTGATTCTGCATATCTCAATTAAAAAAATTAAAAGAACGAGTATACTAGTATAATTTATTCAGACAAAACGAGAAGATATTAAAAGAACATAGGCAACCACATAATTTAACCAAATATATTATAATATGCACTTACTTAATTCTAATTGTAGGCAGACATATTTGAGCCCGTGCTAAATGAATATGGGCTTAATAGGTCATATTCGGACAAACTACTTTATTCTGTTTAACTGCTTTCCAAATATATTATATATTTCATTTTTCTTCTGTAAGATAAATGTGGCTTTCCAATTATTAAAGCTTTCACTTTTTCTTCTATAAGATTAATGTCAGGATTATCGTCAACATCGTTTTTTTAATTCACGTTAATGTATTAATTTGATTTCACTTTTAATATCTTAAAATTTGGTACTTGCGTGGTTATATTTTTTTCCAAATTATATCAAAATCAAAAAATGAATAAAATGAAACAACATCGTATAACATTTCCCTTTTCAGTAAATAACTCTTTAATGAATACTAATATTTACACTCAATGCATTTATTAAAAATCTAAAATAAAAGTTTGCAACTAATAGATGCATGTATCTCTAAAATAAAAGTTTGCAACTAATAGATGGTGCATCATTCTTAGATATGGAGACTACAATTGGGCAAGTTGTCAATAAATATCACAACCATTAATATAATATATAATCCTAGTTTCCATGTGAATTCGACTAAATGGATTCTTACTTTTTAAAATTAAAAAAGGTATCTTGCAATGTGAGATCATAAACTCAAATTATAAGAAATTAAAAATACCTTATTTTAGATCATCTGAGCAATGATTCTTACTTTATTTAAAATAATAATAGTGTTGTACAAACTATAAATTGACCAGTGCTTAAATAATTCTGTTGCATATGACAGCATGTGTGATGTTATGAGGAAATCAATTTTGTAGCATCTTTGTCTCGAGACTATAGTTTGTAAAATAATTGGGCAAAAAACCGAATGTCAGGTTGGAAGGTATCTTAAACCTAATTTTGCATGTTAACACACTCTATTGGGCAGATCTCCATCTCCATGCACATAAAGATTTGGATTATAATATTTACTATAGTTTTGTAGATCAAAATTATTTATTCCTTTGTTGGATCTACTATGTTCCCTTGTGACCTTGTCCCTATTCTTGCCTTCCAAATTTTTGAAAAATCCACCTCGAATTAAACTCATAATATTGTGGTAAAAGTGGTTTTCAATTCCTATGAAAAATATAACATGCGATTGTATAATATATGTGAAATATGTAATTTCATGTAAACTGTTGAATATCATAACCAAGGTCAATTTTTTGAATAATTAGTTTTGTAAAGTTTGAACATGAAGTTATCGAAATTATTAAATATTTTAATCTCCGACATTGTGAATATGGTTCTATCGAAAAAATTAATCTTTTAAATAATAATGTCGTGACTCGTGAGTTTCTTATTCTGAAAAATCTCGTTTACATTACACAAACCTAAAAGGGAAAAAATAAATAAATGCCCACATAAAAGTGATAGTACAAAACAATGTAGAGATTAAATGTTCTCAAAAAAAGAAAGCAGGGATAATATTTTTGAACAAAAGAACATCAATATTCTTCAAAGAAATAATTGTAGGGGATCTTGAAATCCATAATACTAAGAAGTAAGAAATGACATGTCAAAATGCGACGACCCTTCCCTTGTTTTTATTCGAATCCTACAATAGTAAATAAATGCCTAGATAGATGGCATTTCGAAAAATATGTGATGCAAATGGGTTCTGGACTCATGTGCCCACTTTCTAGGCAAATATTCATCTCTAAATATATAGAACTAAATTTTAATACTAACATTTTGAATGATAGATAGCACCATTCCCCTAATTTCTCGTACATTTCATGTGACAATTCAACTACTTGTCTCTAAGACAGCCTTTTTAAAATGTTTATAATTATTATATCATGAAAAATAAATAACCAAAAAACACCCCATTTATAATTAGTATCCACCACCACTAATACTATATTCATTAATCAGGGCAATCAAATTCCCAATCATTTGCACATCAATAGAGACAATACGAAACAAACACAAAATCACATTAATATTAGTATTTCGCGGCATACATTTTTTTACACAATAATCTCCACCCATTATTGTATTTTTATTTTGTGAAATGTCTTTCTTTCTAATAATTAATCCACTATTCACCAACTATTAAATTCTCACCTCTCCCATAATCTAATTGATGCCCAAATATATTTTCCATGAATTCAGATGGATGGTATCAAAAATTGGTATTGTGGCATCAAAATAGATGACAATCATTAATCAAAATAAAATGTTGTTTTGATGAATAAAAATTAGTGAACAAAAATCGAAATTTACTTATAGTTTAAATTCGTGAAAAAAAAACAAAACTAATTACTAGTATAATGTTTGTAGGTATATTTAAATACTAGTACTCCTACAATTTTTGTAAAGTATGAAAAAATTGAAAATCAAAAATAATTTATCTGAAAAAAAGAGGGGAATGAGACAAGGAAGGAGGATGGTGTGTGTTAGTTAATAGGGGAGGGTCCAATTGCATGTGACCTTTGCAGATTGCTTCTACCTTACTACAATGCCTCCATCCTTTGGCGGCCCACCGTTTATCCTCAAATTTTTTGTTGTATGCATTAACGGATCGACCCTATAGTGCGGTAACTCTGTATTAGTCTTTTGAGGTTAGAAGTTTATTTACGGTCTTTATCTGACAATGCATTGCAAATTGCAATGTATGATTATCATATTGTCTTTGTTTTTTGACACCGACAAATTTTATTCCCTGAATCCATCGTAAAATAGTACTACTTCATTAATATAATTTACTAACTTCTTCACTTATATCATGACAATATAATTCATGAGAATGGACTAGACGGAGACCCACAGCATAGTTCGGTCAAAGCAAACAAAGCCCTCATAATTGATTCGTATTAGTTCTGTTGCTCCACCTTTTCGTATTCTTTTCCTTTTCTCATTGTATTTTCAATTTTTTGTTGTTTATGATAAGCAACCAAGAAATGGGACCTCCCACCCACCATTTAAATTGTACTCCATCGTTTATGGATAATTAAATGGCCCAACTCTATATATTTTTTAATTTATTAAATGTACTAGTACTCCATTACTAGAATGGGACCAAAACGAACTTGGCACGCCTCTCTAGTACTAGTGCCATTCCACACATACCTCACACACCCAACTATCAAATGTGAATCTCGTACAAGATCGATTGGTCCAAATCAAGGAGAAAATTTACATTGATTCTTAAATTTTATTCAATTCTTGTTTTAGGGACCATTTTTTGTTAACCTTGACTTGCGATTCGACTCCTCTATAATATATAAATCACCGCAACCACATATATTATCACTAAACTATGTGACAAGTCTTATAAATTCAAGAAATAAATGATTGTATGTTGTGCCCAATCCCCACCCTAATTTAAAAAGTCCACATTAAATATGTAAATAATTTAAGTTGTAATTCGGAAAGTTATGTAGGTGTACAAACTTTTTTGTTACTAGTACTAGTACAATTTAATAATGGGAATAGCATCCAATGGCATGATCTTGAAATATCGAAATAGCAGCCCATGAGAATTTCGGTGACACGTGAAATTGTCCCTTTTGCCCATGACGGTTTTTGGAGCATTACCGGTCGGTGAGGGAAGGCGTAATATAATTAATTTAGCATCATAAGATAAATTTATTCATCATACTAAAAATTATAGAGATAGAGAGAGGGGACAAATAATTTAGAGAGAGGGGAACAAGTTACTATTGGAGCATAGAATACTGAACAAATAAAATGTTCCTTTTTCCAATCCATTTTTCCATAATAACAAAGCATAGCATCTTTTCCACTGTTTGTGGCCGACCTCTCTCTGTCACTTCTTTCTCTTTTTATCTTTTCATGTATTCTTCGAAACGTAGTGCAGTTGGTGTGAGTGAATATGAGTGATAACTCTATCTCGACTTGATACCGAATGTGAGAAAATGGTGGTGCTGCCTTACTTGTTGGACCAATTGTCTTTGAGTCCTTCCTTATTAAGATATGCTTCTCTCATTTGAAAGATAATAGTAGTAATTGATTTGGAATCTCCTATTTGTATGCCTTTTATCTTTTTTGTACCCAGGAAAGGATTGTGTCAAAGAATACTAGTACCTAAAATTGGCTTTATACACGAACTAAGACATTTATTTGCATTGGAATGCACAAATTTGTAACTTTTTTTCTTACGGTTAGAATGTCCATATGAATTAAATGGTCCTCGATATTGTTGGCCACCGCGCCTTCGATTGCGGCGATCGTGAGAAGAGGAAGACAATGGTGGCGATGAGCAAAAAAGAAAGAGAAAAAATATATTGAACAAAATTCGAATAGTAGTAGTGAATAAATGAAGTGAAATTGATTAAAATTGGATTAAACTTACTAAAAGTGAACAAAAAATTTATGAAATTCTCCTTGTGTTGCAAGATGCAAAGCAAAAATAAGAAAGACTAAAAAAAGTGAAGAAAGAACTTCATTGTAGCACTGAGATAAAACAATCAAATAGGAGTATCAAAGTTGCATTGAATACATAAGAAATTAAGAACACAATAAAGGTTTTCTTAAATAAAATAATGCATTTCTCTAAAAATAATAGCGAACTAGCCAGCATGAATTAAACAATATTGAAATATTATTCACCAAAGTTAATCCGTTAATTTTGATCTCGGCACTTCTACCCAACACACCTCTTATCAATTAAGTTGCGCTTCATAAGTGTGACCGCACTCCATTTCCTTTATCATTAAGAAAATGTAAGGTGGGCCCATTCAAAATACAAAACACAAATCTTATCAACTGAGTTGCGCTTCATCGAGTCGAGTGAGACCACACTCCATCTCTTTTATCGTTATGAAAATGCAAGGTGGGCCCATCCAAAATACAAAGTAAATTAGTCCCCGTGTTTATAAAAAACAAAAAACCACCACTCACTCATCTCCTCTCTCTTCATCTCTCTACATTCATTTCATATCCCACCCACCTTCCATCCGCACCTTTCGCCACCGTCCCGCCACCCAACTTCTCTCTACTTTATTCTCCCCCTTCCTCCGCCGTGATCTTACTTGCCAACTCTCTCTCAACTGCTTCTTTCACTTTCTCAACTGATATCACCCTACTCTTTTGCTGCCTCCATTTCGAATTTCCTCATTTCCTCCCTTTATCCCCTCCGAATCACCTTCCTCCTTTGCCGAATTCACTCTATGTGCTCTGCTTGTTCTGGAATTACGAGGATGTACGCGCTCAATCCGGATTTATGATTCCGTACAGATTGATTTGGTAAAGCTAGGTTGATTTGCTGCTCCTGATCTGCGCTCTACCTGAATTCGCGTGCTTCAATTTCACTAATTAGCTGCCATGGAAGCCGGAATCGGTGGCGAAGCTCAGCTCTATTACGGAATTCCATCCGATTTGCGCGCGGTGAGTAAGCGGAGCTTGGAATGGGATCCGAGCGAGTGGAGATGGGATGGAGACCTCTTCATTGCTACGCCGCTCAACGGTGCCGCCTCTAATTATCAGAGCAAGCAGCTTTTCCCCCTCGAGACTGGAATTTCCGCAACTCGAGCTTCCTCCAACACTTCCTCGTCGTATTCGGACGAATTGCAGCGAGATACTAGGGATTTGGAGAAGAAGAGACGAGCTGATGCGGTCGAGAACAGTAACTTGGCCGATTTGACTCTGGACCTCGGCGGCCGCGGTTTCGCGACGGCCGGGAATGGGGAAGCAGCTGCGGGGAAGAAGACGAAGTTAGCTGGAGCTGTCTGTCAGGTTGAGGACTGCGGCGCCGATTTGAGTAAGGCGAAAGATTATCATAGACGGCATAAAGTCTGCCAGATGCACTCCAAGGCTAGCAAGGCACTCGTGGGGAATCAAATGCAGCGTTTCTGCCAGCAGTGCAGCAGGTCTGTTCTCTTCTTGCTCTTCTGGCTGGTTAAATTTTAGAGTGGATTCCTGTGGAGCTGAAAATTGATTAGGCCAATAATGATCTTGGGGATTATTTCATGTTCATAGATTGGAAAGAGCGATATGATTGAGAAAATGATGTTTCCGGCTAACTATGGAAAGCTAAAAACTTAATTGTGTTACTTGAAGTTCCATATTGGAGGAGGTAGTTTATATGATGTACTTATATTACTATACTATTAATAGGTAATGTAATTTGTGCTTTCAGGTTTCATGCACTCCAAGAGTTTGACGAGGGAAAGAGAAGTTGTCGCCGGCGCTTGGCTGGCCACAATAAGAGGAGGAGGAAAACACAAACTGACAATATCAGTAATACCAATCCTGTGGATAACAACCAGACGAGCAGTTACTTGTTGATGAGCATACTGAAGATCCTATCCAGCATGCACTGTAAGAAACTTTTCTGTTTCAGAAAGGCTGCATTCGTGTTATACGATATGCAGAATTCTTGTTCAATATTTTGACCTTTTGGGCCCTGTGCCAAGTCTAAGATGACCAAATTCCTTCCCACTTCCACGATTTTCAGCTAATAGGTCGAACCACAGAGATGATCAGGATCTCCTGTCTCATCTTCTTCAAGGTCTTGCCAGTCAGGGATCCCTCCACTGGGAAAGAAACATATCTGCACATCTCCAAGAGTCTCCAGATTTGTTGAATAATTTGGCTTCAGTTGGGAAGTCCGAGTTAGTATCTATGTTGTCAAATGGCTCTCCAGGGCAAACATCTAGAGAAGAGCATTGCAGAACACTTGGTGATGAAATGCCACAGAAAAATGTCGAATTACATGCCACATCTCAGAGGCCAGGCATTGTTCTGCACACAGAAGCTGGTTCTCAGTACGTTCAAGGGCTGGAGACTTCTGGTGGAGGATGCAAACTGAATAATTTTGATTTGAATGACATTTATGTTGATTCGGATGATGGAACGGATGAAATGGAAAGATCAACCGCTCCACAGGGTCTAGGTGTCGTTACTGTTGGGTGCCCTTCATGGGTGCAGCAAGAATCGCATCAATCAAGTCCTCCTCAGACTAGCGGAAATTCGGACTCTGCATCTGCTCAGTCCCCATCCAGTTCCAGTGGGGAGGCTCAGGTATTCTAAGATGCATGATTGAACTTATTGTAGCAGAAGTTGAACCATTAAATGGACACTAACGTGCTAATAAACGCGGTTTGTTGGCTTACATGTTTTCATGCCCATCAAATCCTTAAGCAAAACACAGTTAGTTATTTCCCTTAAATGTAAAAAGAATTTTTTTTTAAATCCAGTTTTGGAGAAGTTGTCCATGGAGATATACTAATTCATTCATCAAAATCTTTAAGAGTCTACATGACAAGTTCTTGTAGTTAGAGTTCAGAATTATGTATTCTGCTGTCCCAACACTGTCTATTTGTCGTTTTTCTCCTTTTTGTCTTGTAGATGGCTGAAGCATCTAGTGATTGTCTTGTCTTTTAGTTTTTCTCTGACTGTATGGGCCATTCAATATCCATGCCCAGAATCCCATATGAAATGGCCTTTGATTGTTGAAATTGAAATGCTGTAGGAAATTGCTTTATAGCAGTACTCCTATAACTTTTATTGAATTGTAAATTTATAAATTTTCTTCCTTTGACTTTTGTTATAACAGAGCCACACAGATCGCATTGTGTTCAAGCTATTTGGAAAAGAACCTAGTGACTTTCCCATTGTTTTGCGATCACAGGTACTTTAACTTCGACCGGTTTGTCTCTCATACATCTTTATTACTGACACAGATTGCAAACTGTAAATGCTTTGCTTCCCATTCAGCCTCTTATATTCTGACTATTAGCTTTCTAAACATTGAATTTTCAGATTTTTGATTGGTTATCCAACAGTCCTTCTGATATAGAGAGCTACATCAGACCAGGTTGTGTCATTTTAACTATATATCTTCGCCAATCCGAGTCTGCATGGGAAGAGGTATGATTTTATAATTGTATTAGAGAAACATGATTATGAAATCATTAGAGGTCATGCGTCGACAAAAATCTGATGCTTCCATATTCCTGTTTGTTTTCTTTCTCGATAGCTCTATTGTGACCTGAGCTCCAGTCTGAGTAGGCTGCTGAATTTCTCTGATGATGTCAATTTTTGGAGTACTGGATGGATCTATGCAAGGGTGCAGAACCAGATGGCATTTGTCCAAAATGGTTTTCTTCTGACTTCCTCCTATACTATAATTGCTACATGTTTTATTTGGATTGCAAACTCACCAGTTACATATTTATTGGAGGATATTTTATTTGGAACTATTTGGCTGTGCAGGTCAGGTAGTTGTCAATACATCTTTGCCTCTTGCGACTGATAGCTTTAGCTCAATTCTGAGCATCAGACCCATTGCTGTGGTATCATCTGGGCAAGCCCAATTCAACGTCAAAGGCATCAACTTATCCCGACCTTCCTCTAGGTATTTATTCGAATTGCAATTTATAAGCAATTATTGTTTTATCATACATGACCTCCCTTCTCTAGTTGGGAAACACTATTTTCTCACATGTGTAAGGTTTTGTTCAACTACTATTAGTTACAACAATGAATTGCTATCCTCTGTTTTCTAGGTTACTCTGTGCACTGGAAGGAAACTATCTGGAAACTGATTGTGAGTCGATGGAACATGTTGATTCACTTGAACATGTTCAATGTCTCAAGTTTTCCTGTTCGATTCCCTCTGTTACTGGAAGAGGCTTTATAGAGGTTGGCTATTGTACTCATTGTAAAGTTTTTCATTCCACTAGGAAGAATATACTGTTTCACATATGTTGCATCACATATACCCGCAATATGATACGATCATACGAATTTTCTTCTATGGTGGCTGCTCTGCTAATTTATGTTTTCTGCATTGAGTTGACTCTCTTGAAGCAATGTAATCCCATAAAATACAGATGAGCCAAGCACAAGGAACACACACCTGAGTTTATTTGCAATGTACTACTATATCTTTTATGCTATTACTGGAAAAGCTAAAATCCTTTTTTTTGTAACACGAATTATTCCTTACATTAGGTCGAAGATCATGGAGTTAGTAGCAGCTACTATCCCTTCATAATTTCTGAGGAAAATGTTTGTGCTGAGATTTGTATGCTAGAGAAAGAGATAGAACTGATAGAAGAAGACCATTTACAGAGAGGAATGGGGAGAATTACTGCAAGAAGCCAAGCCATGGAGTTTATACATGAAATGGGGTGGCTTCTCCACAAATATCAGTTGAAGTCCCGGTATGGAAATGAAGAGTCTAACTTGGAATTTTTCCCTTTTGAACGGTTCAAGTGTCTTGTGGAGTTTTCAATGGAGCGTGAATGGTGTTCTGTCGTAAATAAGCTCCTAGAGATCTTATTTTCTGGAACAGTGAGTGCCGAAGAGAAACCTTTCTTGAAGTTTGCTATGTCTGAAATGAGTCTGCTCCACCGAGCTGTGCGGAAAAATTCAAGATCTCTAGTGGCGATGCTGTTGAGATATGTTCCAGAAAAAATAGCAGATGAGCTGAGTTCGGAGTATGGATCCCTCGTTGGTGGTTATTTGTTTAGACCCGATGTTGCTGGACCTGGAGGTCTGACACCTCTTCATGTAGCTGCTGGTAGGGATGGATCTGAGGATATATTGGATGCTTTGACTGATGATCCTGGAAAGGTAACCTTCTTCTTTTGTCATGTATCTCTGAACGGACTCACTAATTGCGTGTTCGTTACATTAAATAAGATGTGTGACTGCTTGTCAGGTGGGAATTGATGCTTGGAAGAGCGCCCTCGACAGCACAGGATTCACACCAGAGAATTATGCCCGGCTGCGAGGACACTATTCTTATATCCACCTCGTCCAGAGAAAAATGAACAAGAAAGCACCCTCCGGGCATGTTGTTGTGGACATATCTGACACTCTCTCCGAGAGCAGCGTCAACCAGAAACCCAACACCACTGCTGCCATCTTTGAGATTGCAGGAAGGTCGCAAGCGAAACCATGTGGTGTCTGTGCCCAAAACCTCGCCTACAGAAGTGGCAGCCGGACTCTGCTCTACAGGCCCACGATGCTCTCCATGCTGGCCATTGCCGCGGTCTGTGTGTGTGTCGCCCTTCTTTTCAAGAGCTCACCGCGCGTTCTGTTCGTGTTCCGCCCCTTCAGTTGGGAAATGTTGGAGTATGGTTCTAGCTGAGATCCATTCTACTAATTTCATTTCTACTAAATGTCTGTGTATGTGCATGTGTATGAGTCTTTGTGTGTGTATTTATAAAACTGTAAAGCTGAGGCACCTGAGTATAACTATAGTTCATTAGTTCAGATTTCACATTTTACTAGAAATGACAATAACTTAAAATCTTGTAATATTTGTCGAATTGTTTCTCCGATTTTACTGTAAAACCAATCTGCAATGTGTGCCACTTCTATATTCAAATTGATTAATCCATATCTTGGCTCCTGATGCACAATTAGGGGATTTCTTCGAAAATCCGAATTGGAAAACAAAATGAATTCCAACATATTTGCATGGTCAAGAGAACCTAATCAGAAATTTTTTTTACTGATGTTAGATCCAAACCCAAAATTAAAATGTTCAAACTAACTTTTCTACTTTACCAGAAATATTTTAACTAAAAGATAGTAGTAATATAAAATGTACTCCTATATGCATATTATATATAGTAGAATTGCAATTGGATGATACTCTATTCACCATGATAGTTCAATAATAATTTGTATTAAATCGAAAATGATATTGTGTTTTTTCAATTGTCTAAGGAAATTGATGTTATGTGGACTGTGGAGTACATTAATAATGTATTAAAAAATAATGTTATTTTTATCCATAGTATTCAATTTCGTTTTGGATCTCAAAGAAGGAAATGATGTTGCATTAATGAATACTCCATATTTTGTATCGAATTGAAATTTGCATGGGAACATTATAGTACTATTCTAGTAGTAAATATCCATCTCCAATATTAATTATAAATTCACATTATTTACGTATATATTAGCCGAAAAAATGACATGAATGGAAATATAAGGAACAAAAATAGTTGAGAAAAAGATGTAAAAATTATGTTTATGTTTATTACAGAACACGATTTAGAACTCAAACAAGAAACAAGAAAACCACGCAGGGGACGATAGTAGGCAATGATAAAAGGATAACAAGCATAGATAGAGATGTAGATAATCTCAAGCCTGAGCTTTTGCTTCCCATTTGAGGGGCTTCACAACCTCCCAAGTGAAATCAGGATCATCCCGCCCAAAGTGGCCGTACGCCGCCGTCTTAAGGAACCTGCCGTTGCCACCCCTCTTCAGGTCCAGATTAATCGAGATCATACCCGGCCTGAAGTCGAAATTCTCCTTCACAATCTGCAGGATCTCCTTGTCTGGGATCTTTCCTGTTCCAAAAGTGTCCACAAACACAGATAAAGGCTCCGGAACACCAATGGCGTAAGACACCTGCACGATGCACCTCCGCGCCATTTTACTCGCCACGATGCTCTTAGCAGCCTGCCTCACAATGTAGGCGCCGCTCCGGTCCACCTTGGTTGGGTCCTTCCCGGAGAAAGCACCACCTCCGTGCGCACCCCACCCTCCGTACGTGTCGATGATGATCTTACGACCTGTCAGACCAGCATCTCCATGAGGGCCACCAATGACAAACCGCCCAGATGGGTTGAGGTGGAAGATGGTCTTCTCATCAAGGTAATTCTCAGGGATGACAGGCTTGATCACATGTTCCTTGAGATCTGCAGCAATCTCGTCATTGGTCACAGTTTCGTCATGCTGGGTGGAAATCAGAACGGTGTGCACGCGTTGGGGAACCATGGCACCGTTGTCGTTGTGGTACTCAACTGTGACCTGAGTCTTCCCATCCGGCCTCAGCCACGGGCAGGTGCCGTTCTTGCGCACCTCAGTAAGACGAGCACCAAGCTTGGTGGCCAGAACATGGCTCAGGGGCATCAATTCAGGCGTCTCGTCGGTGGCGTACCCAAACATATGACCTTGGTCACCAGCACCAATCTCCTCCGGTGCCTTGGTCAGATGGCCGTGAACACCTTGCGCAATATCAGGGCTCTGCTGCTCAATGTTGACAAGCACTTTGCAGTTGTCCGCATCAAGACCTACATCATCCGAGACAAATCCAATATTGCGGCATGTGTCACGGACAATCTTCTCGTAGTCAACATTAGCCTTGGTGGTGATCTCTCCAAAGACCATCACCATGTTTGTCTTGGTGCAAGTCTCACAGGCAACCTTGCTCTCGGGGTCCTCGGCAAGGCAGGCGTCCAGCACTGCATCGGAGATCTGGTCGCACAGCTTGTCGGGGTGGCCCTCGTTCACAGACTCAGATGTAAACAGAAAGGTCTCCATATCGCTCTAAGTTTCAAAAAAGCAGTGTTAAACGCAAATCACCACATTACGCAGTTATTCAACAAGTACGACTCAATCAATCAAAATTCTTTAGCTAAGAAAACACAAAGCATAGTTAAATGAAATATCATGAACCTAAACAACAAATCACAATAATGAAATTCCAGAAACTACGGATCTACACATAAACAACAGAAAAACTAAATAAAGCAGCAACCAAATTAATCAAGTACTTGAGCTTGGAGAAGAGAGTAATAAAAAAATTAATTGAAAAGAAGCAACATGAGTAATCTTAAATCTTATCCTCGTAGGTTAAAACTAATCAATCTCACCAGATATACAATAATGAGACTCCAAAAACTACCGATCTAGGCCTAAAACGACAAAATCACGGTGGAATATAACAAAAGCAGCAGCAAACAAAATTCGAATGCAGAGATTTCGATTCGAGCATATCTGTACTCGGAGATAAAGAAGTTGAGCATAACAGCATAATTCAAATCACAAACCCTAACCGAATTACTAAAATTAGCTAAGTAGTACTTAAATGAAAAGCAAAGCAACACCAACTTCGTGCTTATCATCATATTGCGCCGCAGAAAACACGAATCATTTCACAAAATGTAAACTAAATCGAAAACAAGAGAAGCAGAAGGCTTCGTGGAGAATACCTCTAAGAATTCGAAGTGAGGAGTTTCAGATCTGAATCTGCGAAGAGAGAATTTAGTTTGGGACACGAGAAACGGCTAATGGATTCTATTGGTATTTATACGGCGTATCTCGTGACCGGAAACCGGCTGACCAAGTCGCCTTCATTTCTAATAATGGTTTAAATAATCAAACAAATCTTCAACCTTATGTTTTTCAGCTCCTTCTAAATTTGGACTGATTTGCTAGTTGGCGAAATTGATATGCTAGTGGGAATAATCAATTCTATTTTCAGCAAAATATCCTTTCTTACATAATCAAAATGTTTTAGTGTAATTCACTTTATCAAAATTATTTCATTCTTATTCTCTACTTTATCAAAATCTGGATTCTTCTACTACAACTTAAATGAAACACTCCTCCACAATCATCGGGGCAATTTTTTTTTTAATATCTTCTCTCTTTTAAAAATCATAGCTCCTTGTTGCGAGCTCGTGTTTATGTTACTATTTCATTTGGAATATTTCACGAATCCTGTTATATCTTTAATCTTATTTCAACATCCTATAGAATCTTGTACAGTAAAAGTAAAGTAAGTTCAGACTGATTTATTCATTTTCTAGAAAAAAGAATGTTTATTAGCGAAGATATTTTGAGGGTAAAGAAGAGTGGTATAGGTAGCAAATGCCAAAAATAATTTTTCTTTTAAAAAACAAATATAACCTCCACGTGTTAAGTGCACCATACTCACCAACCCCAACAACAACAAAAAAAATTAGATATATTCATGATAAGGACGAAGAATATATTAGACCAATAAATTTTTACGATAAGAGTATGTCATTAACCTAAATAAATAAAAACAATAAATAAACTAATCTGTATTTACTAAAATAGAATGCAAAAATAGGAAATCCCACGCTTTTGATAACAATTAAACTGAGTTAATTTGATTCACATCCCATTAAAATGATAAAACAAAAATACTCAGCCTTACATCTTATTATTCATAAATTTAAAAAGATGAGACAAATGCTAGCAATAAAATAAAATTTCTCAGCAATATATCTAATTAATGAATCATAAAATAAAAGCTCCTAAATGAATAAGATACTGTTATATGTCTTGGTGCAGTTTGGAATTTTACCAACTCTGATAAGACTTGAGAAGTCCACAACCAATAACCTAAGACTAAGACAACCACCAACCAAATTAAATTAAATTAAATAAATAAAAAAGTCGATTTTTGTGACAATATCATAAGGGAGTTTGATCTGCTCACCAACCAAACAGAGAGAAAATACTTAAAATAGATGCAATTACATAGCTACCAACTCAAAGGAGATGGCAATTTGTCAGCATCAAGAGTTGGCAAAACAACCTTTTGTTGAGAGAGAGAGCAGAAAACTTTCATGTATAGGTGGTTATGAATCCCAGCCTTTTGTAAGTTGTGACTTATAAAAAAACAGCACTTGGTAGAAGGCTTCTACAACCTCAACATGATGCTGAATCTGTGGGACGTGCAGCTGAATCTAGACTCTACGCAGGGTTGAGCATGCAACCATTCCAGAAGTAGCAAATTCTGTGACAATGAGGATGATGGTCGATGCCCCTAAGCCAAAACAACCTACATTTCGATATCCACCTAATTTGTTGGACGGAATTCTATCATCTGCATCCCCCTTCCAGCAACTGCAATCTGATAATGATTTCTGGATTGATGGACAAACAATCACCCACTCAGTAAAGCAAGGGGAGAGGGAACATAACTATCACAAAAGTGGGTTATCCGCTCACCTGCCACAGATTTTAACATCTAATGATTCTGGCTCGGGCACATTGATGATCAGATGGGCACACTCTGTAAGTTTATCATGACTAAGATTCCAACACCTGACTCGCTGATCAAGACCAACAGAAAAAACCCAACTCCCGTCCGTCCATACACCTGGATGAAGAACAAATTAGACAGTCTTTTCCAACATATCAAGTAAAAGTTTTCTTTTACCCCCAAAGTAAATAATCTTCAATGCAAACACTGAATATGAATATGGATACAATGCCTTACGTAGACTTTAGAAAGCATTAGTGCATGTTTCCACTGGAAGTTTCAGAAGATGAATTATATAATAATGATCAAAGAATAACACCAAATACTCATATCTCTTCATAGCTTAGTTCTTAAATAGTGAAGTTTTTATCCGGATTAGGCAAAGGGGCGATGAGAAATTAAATGAAGTACGAAATACCTTTGACAGCAGAACTATGAGCTGAGATGCTCTTATCCAGATATGTAACCTGCATCTGATGGTTTTGGATCCGAAAATGCTGATTGCAATTGTTCGTAGCCACTGGCTTAGAGTTGAAATGGATATTAGTATTCGTATTCGTATTTTGGGACTTCATCATAGGGTCTAATTCAAAATCACATCTAAGACAATTAATCGCCTGATCATCGCCGCCGCTTACAATGTAGAATGTGGACAGAGAATCATTAAGTCGTTGGTTTTTTATTTCAGAGACGAAAAGGCAATTGACCCCGGACTGGTGGATATTATCAAAGACCTGCATGGCCTCTACTACACTTATTTGTGGTGATAAAGTATCTGTTTTCCTTTCAGACACAAGAGAACTCTGATCGTCAACCTTCAAAGGTACATGATCATCACTTTGTTTAAACATTGATGTTTCAGATGTTTCATGCAAATGATCGTCCTTTTCCTTGCTAGATTCTGTTCTTCGAGCAGAGACTGAAAGGTTGCTACCTTTTTCTCTCAATTTGCAATTCACTGGTCTCTTCTTTGGTTTCTTAGTATCTATGGATCGCCACCATCTACCCCCTTGACTCCCTCTACCAGTACGAGGCCGCTTCTGGAAATCTAGGCAGTTTTCCATCTGAAGACCTGCTATTTGCCTCATAAAGTTTTCGACACTCTCGGTCAGATCCCAGATAGCTATACTTCCATCAGTGGATCCAGTAATTGCCATGTAAAAACTTCCAATCTGTGAGTTTTCTGTTAAATGATACTCCATAAATCAGGAACGATTTAAAACATCAACTAATAGATAAACAATATGGATAACTATACAATTTTAGAGAAGAAAATTGTTCAATGCATTAATCCAATTAAAAATGAAATCAAATTGTTAATGGAAACAAGCTCATCCAAATTGCTATCCATCAACTCATCATCTAATTCCATCAGCACATATTTATGAGGAAACTTAGTCTATTGATATCTAACCTTTTGATAGAAGTCTAGGAGTGACAACATGCCGCAAAGATAGCACAGGTGATGACAATGGAGCCAAAAAGGCAACATCAAACCTGCCATTAAGGTGAGATAGAAGACATTATAAATGGAAAAATAGAATTGCTTTGAGGTTATTCATGGGTAAACCCAATGCGTACCAAAGCCGGAAAGGCAACACAAGAGCCCTCAGGGTAACCGTAGCATCTGAACAAGCCACAATAACAAAACAGACAGAAAACCTGCAGAAGAAACTCATTCAGCAGTATGCACCTATATATTAATTAATTATTTGAATCTGAAATATAAGCACCATAGGACAGGAACAAAAAAGCATTATCGTAATTTCAACACACCTGGATCCAGCCTCTTTTACAATAAAAGCAGTGACATCTAGGTATCTCCAGTCATTATCAAAATTATCTACAGGGTAGAGGTTTGGTTCTGTGTTCCTGCATTCTGGAGAAACTGATTCACAAGGAATAGCATTCGAGGCTGTAACTATACCATCTTCGGGTGTTTCAGAAACATTGTTGCTGTCTTGTCTTTTCATGTTACTGTTGTGTCTCAATGGCATATCCGTTGAGAGCCACTGGAAAGACAATGAAGACATGGTTGCTGCCGATGAATCGGAGGAGTTATTTTCATTGTTCTTGTTCATCTCACTGCTCAAAGCATCCACCCTGTTTTTGATTGTTGTCACTGTTTGTTTCCAAGCAGTGACAACCCGTTTTGCACCAACAGAGATTAATATAAAAGGATCTCTACCATTTACAATCCCATTTTGTCTGTAAACTACATCACGGATATTAGAGGGACCAGGCATGAATACATGCATCTTTGACACAGCACATATTGAACGTACAGCAGATCCACCAACATGTTCCCCGAGATGTTGGGAGGACGACCAATTCTCCGTGCCTAACTCATACCTGAAAATTTTGCCACATCAATAGTTTTTTCTTGACTGAGATATTGGTGAAGTATAGATTTTAAATATTCCAAGTCACACCATCAGTGGTTATATCAGATACTTTAAGCTTAACAAATAAAATAAATAAATACCTAGTCAATCGCACTGTTCCATCTTCACAACCGGTAGCTAACCAACTAGATTTGGCAGCCAATCCACGGTTTTCATCTTGACTGTACAATGATTGTTCATGGATAAAGCACAAGGAATGAATCTCCCTCCCATGAAATTGCAAATGAAGATTCTGAGGGTATATTTTTCTATTATTTTCAGGCACCCAGTATCTATGAATATATATGACATCATCCTGCCAAGACAGCGGGATTGGATTAAAGCAGTAATTACACAACAAGACTGAATACGATAATCAAAGAGCATACAATTATCAAAAGATACCTTAACAAAAGCAAAGCAGTTCATCATCTCAGGCAAGTGGCCAAGATAATACGAGTGCGGACGCCGCCAACCACCACAAGTAATTTGTTGGACCTTTCAGAAAACATCCAATCAACAATCACATCACATGAACCATCAACCACGCAGTTACAAATATTAAGCGCACTTGTGTGAAGGAAGATAACCTGCCACTTTCTGGGGGAAATACAAACCTCTGCCCAAACTTGATACTCAATGTAAATTGTAAATATTCACATGCATGTTTTGGAAAAGTATAGACATAGAAAATTCATTTCTAATGTTTGAATATCAGACAATTAACTTACACAATCCTAAAGTTATGGGGACATTATGGTTCCACTCAATGGAACGAGTATCAGATATATAGGCAGCATCTTACACATACAATTAAGTGGAATGGAATTGACGTGAGACAGCAGTTAGGATACTATTTCTTTTTCTCCAAAAATTCCTTAACAAATTACAAAAGCAGATAGTAGTCCGAAATTTCAGATGTTTATGAATTTGTTGAATGAGAAGAAAGTGCTAAAGCTCAGAAGGCAAAAAAAAAAAAAAAACAATGATGTAGACATTTTCAATATAGGGGACAGAGAGAACACCTTTGTTCCTGAAGTCAAATTCCATATTATGAAATTATCTGATGCAAAGCCAACAGCATATTCGGAAACAACAGAGTCATCACAACTGTCTGTGGTGAAGACAGATCGGACTGCGCCTAATTCTTTGACTTGCTTCATCCCTATGAATTCCATGCTTTGCAGATCCCTTTCATACTGAAAATGGCATACACATCCATCTGCTCCCGTCTGTTCCAGGGGAGG
Source organism: Salvia hispanica (assembly GCF_023119035.1). Taxonomy (NCBI): domain Eukaryota; kingdom Viridiplantae; phylum Streptophyta; class Magnoliopsida; order Lamiales; family Lamiaceae; genus Salvia; species Salvia hispanica. The sequence goes on along the minus strand of NC_062967.1, from coordinate 5,714,491 downwards.
GGAGGGGAGGGGGTGAGGAAGGAAAAGTGAAATTAGATGACCACACTAAAATATCCAACTGCCAAATGCTAGCAAGAAAAACTTGCATAGAATCCTTTCAATACTCTTCAAGTGTAACACAGCAATATGGCAATTGTTTATGAATATATGCTCAGGACTTTAAGAACTGGATCATACCGAGCGTATATCGACTTCATCAGACGACAGTCTAGAAATAGAAACACTGTTAACGCTTGACACTCCATGAGCACCTTTGAAATAATTCACAGGTGATCCTTTGACTTCTGTGGTAGCAGAATTACTGCTGAGTAGGATTCTTGGTGAAGAAAACAGTATCAGATTACCACGAATGTCACCACATACTATCAACTGTAGAAAATAGCAAACGGTAGTAAATTTGAGATGATTCGATGATTCCTCTTGACAAACCTACTAATATAGTGCGGAGTAATATTCTTATGATTTGATTGTGGCGTCAATCATCATGAACTTCTATGAAAAGTGGTAAATAAACAGATTAAAGTTTCAAGATTTTGAATAAGACCTTTACAGTGCACTAAGACTAAACCAAGATTTATTAATCCATCATATCTAACATATTCACAAGAATTTAGCTTATTTTAATTGCATAACAAGCACACAGCAACCATTTAGGAGTACAGACAATGTAACTAGGAGGGGACGTGATGATATGCACCTCTTCATCAAATGAAGCATCCAGACACATTATTCTCTTCCCAAAGCATGAAGCATACTCTGCAATTAAGCACACATCATAACTTCCTTTATCAATAAGAGAAGCAGAGTGTGAATTGTGGCATAGCTTCCATAGCTTCAGTCTACCACCGGGATCAGCAGTGAAAATGAACCTTCATACAGGAAGTAACAAATGTAAGTAAACATATACGGAGTATATTTTTTTCAGTAAATTGAGCATAGCTAGTAGTACAAGATATAAGTCTTTAGCAGTTTAAAGGTAAAGTCACAATTTAATAGCATCAGAGAACCCATCTTGTTTAAGACATGGAAGGATTATAGGATAAATTCCATATTGCAGGCACGAAAATATTAAAATTATAGGTTAGTGTCTAGTCACATGACAATCCCGCTGTAGGGACCATCTAAAGAAACAAAGATGTAGATGTGCAGCTATTTTCCTATAATTATTTCCACTGCTCTAGTTGTACTCATAGGTGCGATAGATCCTCAAATTTTGAATACTCATATTAGATCATCACCTTAAATATTGCTCCATCCATCCCTTAAAACATTGCTCAGTTCTTTTCAGCATGGGTTTTAAAAATTGATAAGTGTGTATTGTTATTTAATTGTAAATGATAGGTGAGTGTGGGCCATGCTTGGTTTTTTATGTAAATAAGTTAATATAGTAAGTAGAAAATATAAGGAGCAGTGGTGGGGTAGTTATAAAAAATGGCAGTGTTTTGTGGACAGGCTATAATAGCAAAATGGGCAATGTTTTAACTTTACAGGACGGAGGGAGTATGATGCCACATCCAATGTAGCTCTCTGTAAAACTATACATTACCTACAACTATTTCATTGCTCTAGCTGCACTCCCAGGTGAGATTGATCCTTAATATTTGAATACTGATATTAGACAATCACCATAAATACTATGATGTGACTATACATTACCTAGCTTCTGGCAACTTGCACCAATAAGTTCCTAAGAGATGTCTCTCTTCTTCAGCTAGCCAAGTAAAAGTAAATTCAACTTCTACTTTCCAACCAGTTCCAACTACACGAGCAATTGTCATTCCGCCTTTCCCGTCCCCGACAGCAATCCAATCTTCACATTTGTCTGGGGTGTCAGAACATTTTGATAATAAGTCCATACAGATGATCGGTGCTTCCTCACTGATACGAGCAAGTTCAGTCCACTTGGCAGCTTCAGTATTGCATAAATTAACATGGTACAGATAACCATTGTTGGTAGCCACATAAAGTGAATCTTCACGCGAAAAGTTTAAACAGCGGACATACTCACTTTTGCTGCAAGAATTCATAGAGGTCAGAAATTCTATGCATGATAGGAGAACAGAAAAACAAATGAAAGAAGTAAATTAGAAAAGTTTTACGGAGTCAAAGTATATACTTATCCAGAAAGGGAAAAAGGACAATTCCAAATAACTAATTTTAATAATACCATCCTTTCATTGGTATGGAATATTTAGGTAGCATGCATGAAGAGTCATGTATTTGCTGCAAATGTACCTGTCCATGAACCCACCATATGATGATGATTTTGGTATAGAAAGAGCAAAAGCTTCCTTTCTATCACTGAAATCCTCTGATGCAACTGTTTTCTCTATTCCTTCATTAGAAATACAAAGCTGGTGAAGCTTTATTGCTGAATCAAAACCAGCAGTAACTAGAAGTGAAGAGCCGGGATCATATAAACATCGCCATACTCCCCTCCCACTGTAGAAGACAATAACATACACAATTCAACATAAGTATGCAAGGGGCCGTGAACCAAGAGACTTTCACTAGATCATATGAGAACCAAGGAGACACAGATGTAAGAGAAGTCCAAGTACATGCATGTATTACAAAATTTAAGAGGAGGATTCTCATGATATCTTATAAAATAAAATCAAGTATAAAAATTTTCAGTCTGCAATGTTTACAGTCGTCATCATATGAATTATCAGTCTCAGGGTGGGGGCTTTCTGGATAAAACCATAAATATGAATCTGCAATAGTGGTAAATTTTGGTAATGTGGTCAAACGTATGCAGCTTACATATGCTCCTTGATTTCCTTGAGTTCTCTGCCATGATGGTCCCAAACACGGCATGTACAGTCCTCACCAGCAGTGATGATTAACTGGGCAATTGACAAGACAATATAAAAGTCAATGAAAACAGAACATAATTTTTGCGCTGTATAGATAAACATTTATTCAGCATTATACAAGATAATCAAGGATCACAATTGGCCCAACTTTTATTCAGATCTGTGGTAAACCGGTCCTGATCTTTACATGCACATATTATCTAACTCAGACAAGAACATATCTAAAACTAATCATTACAGAATGAAAGAAAATTCATGAAAACAAACTTACAGATTCAAATATACAGCAGTCCCAAATTCTTGCATTATGCCCAAATAGAACAGGGCCCTCAATTTGATTGACCTGTTCCTGAGCAGCATTGCATGAAATTCCTTTCTCTGCCTGAACCTCCCAAATACGAGCACTGAACTAATCAAGAAATGGCCCATACCATAAAGAGTCATGAATCAAGTAATCTAAGACTAGGTTAATTAACAAGAAAAACAATTATAAAATGTTACCCACCTGCGGTCATCAGAAACAGAAACAAGTTTAGTCCCATTAGAGAACCACGCAATACGAAAAATTGAACCTTCATGCCCTACAAGCCTACTTATAAGAGCATCTTTATAGTTGGGGCCAGGATAGGAGAAGCCCTCGTCACCGTTCAGCTGCAAATGGTCTTCCTCATGACTTCCAGGTTGTTTGGCACCATTCTGACAAATGACTTTCCAAACAACTACCTGCCAAATATCAAAAAGTGATCACTATTTTGTGTTTCATGCAGAAAACTTCGATTTATGAACTTATGCCATGATATTCTGGAGATCACAATAAGGAAAGATATGAATATGTATTATATAACACTAGAGGGTGTTGCATTGGGAAATACATGTGAAGGAGAGTTCTAAGGGAACAAGAACCATCCAAGGTGCCAATTCATAGGAACACTTAATTAGTAGCTTAGCAGCAGAGACCCAGACAGATTCTAATGTTGTACGTAGCAGAGACAGGTTATAAGTATAATGAGAGATACCACACACATGAATCATGATGATTACCTCATTGAAGATAGTACCAGAAGCAATACGAAGAGAGTCAATATCATCCCCAAACATCTTCATTGAGTACAACAGACACCTCTCTGGACAGCATCATAAAGAAAAGACAGACAGTGTGCAAATCAGTAAGGTAACAGAACAAGGAGCCAATGTCTTAGCATGCTTTGAGGAAAAGGCTAGTAATCTCAAATATCCAAAAGTCTTTTGAACATATTCAAATGTGAAATATAGATTAAACTAACTTGCACGAGCATAATAAAACACCAAATTGACTTTCATAAATGATGGAGTGCATAGTATCTTGCAGGTAATCCACTATTCATGTTGCCATTTCCTCCAACATCCAACGTTTAACTTTCAAAAGCAGTCTATGTATCGTCCTATTCTCAAGCACTATCACAAAACAGTGCATATAATATATTTCAAGAGGCAAAGGCGAAAGCATGACCCCCTACCGGCACATTTAACTTCAGAATACATATTATATCTTGAGATATCCCAGAAGTACACATAATTGTCACTGCATCCGATGGCAAGGTAACGGGGATCCTCACTCGCAGTTGCAACATCCTACTACAGAAGAAAAACAAAGGACTAAACACTCCCCACTGCAAGCAAAAAATGTGTATAGCACTAAAAAAGTTGAAGGTAATGAGAGACTCTACACCTTCAAGAAGGAAACGTCCATGATCCAATGCCTAAATTTAGGCAGCGAGTGGATGAGATTCAGCTCCAAATGCAGAACTGGCTCCTCCTTGCCGCCCGGTTCAACCCGCAGGGTGAAAATCTTAACTCTCCTCTCCCCATAAACACAAACACGGAAAGAAACAGCAGAAGCCGCCAACTGTTTGTGCAAATTCTCCAAAGAGATCCCATGAACACGAATCCCTTCAAAGACTTGAAACGACTTCAGCGGCGCTCCAATCGACAAATCGTAGACCAGAATCTGAGAGCCGGTCCCTGTTGAAATTAGGGCAAATTCAGAAGACATGTAAAACAATAAAAATGTGTGCGTGTATATATAGGGGAAATTAACCAGCCAGAAGGAGAGGTAGAGAGGATAGATTGGCGGGAAGATGGAGGAAACAGAGTGCTGATATTTCTCCGAGATACTGCCCGCGGCGGAGCTGGCATTGGGTAGGCTCTGTTGCCCCCATTTACGCAGCCGGTGCAATCAGCTTCTTCCGACAAATTTGGATACTTGAAGAAAGGTTGAAGAATTTGAGAAGGGTTTAAGGTTTGGAAATATTGAAGACCTTTTAAATCATGCGTGATTTACTTATGACTTTCTTATGTATTTTAATCTCGCGTATTATTTGTAGTACTCCATTTTTTATGACCTTTTAAAGCTCGCGTACTAGTATTTTTTTAGATACATCATATTTAATTCAAATTATAATCTTGGCGAATGATCATTTGCCTCATTGGGATATCATTGTACTCCTACTACATTTTTTTTATAAGGCATAACACAAACTAATGTCATATTTTGGCCTAATACTTGAAGGGAAAAAATCATTTAATAAATTATTGGCCAACATATATCGGTTTCACTTTAGATATTCCAATATGAATAATGTGGCTAAGGTAAGGATTAATTTGATTAAATTTGTTTGATACGGAGAAAAAAAATCAAATTTCACAATTTTCCAAATCAAAATGACATAAGGAGCTAGCACCTCCCATTTATGTAACCAAAATGAGCTAATACAAAAAACCCAAAAATTAAAATGTGGTAGATAAAATAAATATAGAAATAAAAGGAAAACTAAGTGAACGTGCCTTCTTTTGACGAGGCCCAATACAAATGGGCTTGATTTTGAAAAGATTGAAAACATGAAAATAATGCGGTGAACGTGGATCGAACACGTGACCTTCAGATCTTCAGTCTGACGCTCTCCCAACTGAGCTATCCCCGCTTCTGTTTTGTTTGGAAACGCAGAATTATATTTCACCAAATTAAGAGGCCGTGGGCCAATGAATCGCGTATAAATAATCAAGGAATACACAAACACGACATCGTTTATTTTATATGTTATCTATTCTGACTTCAATCAATTAGTACTCAACATTTGATCTCTTTCCCCTTTTCCTCTCTCCCCACCAAATTCTGATCGGAAGCAAAGCCACATCTACAGACCGGGATGGGCAAGATGCAGTCTTTCAAGGAACAGTTTTCTTTCGGTTCGTTGCTTTAATTTCTCTCTGCACCTCAATTTTCGCCTCTTTTGTTTCCTGGAAATTTGACGGCTATCTTTACCTGCAGACGAAAGGGCTGAAGAATCACAGGATATCATCGCCAAATATCCCGATCGAGTTCCTGTATGTATTTTTCTGACACTTTCAGTTTGTTACGAAATTTTTGAATTGATTAATTATGCAAAGCTTCATTATCTAGTTTACAGTTGAAATCGATGCCGTTTGATTAAGTTATTGAGTTTATTTTGTTGATTCTTCCTCTGCTTTAGTCCTGAAGCTCTAGACGCATATTTGAAAATGTGTACTCAGATCCTCGGACTTGATAGATGAAGAAATTGTGTAAATTCCTACAATATGTGTGTGTTTGTCATGTCATGATCACGGAGTTTGCTTTTATGTTTGGACATCTTCTGATAAAACTGGTGTGATTTGAGTTTTCATGTTATGCTTTGTTTTGAGACTGAAGCTCTAGATGATTGAAGAAGAGCTAAGTAAACATCACCGTTGCCACTTTTTGAGTTGATAGGCTCTTGAAAGAAAGACTGTGGTCTCATCCTTGGTAAAATTCTTAGGACTCTCTGATACTAGGAGTATAAATTTATGGTTAGAAAGGATTTCATTATTTGATAGGTTTTGCTTTTGATGTATTATCTTGTACTAACTCATTGTACGTTTGAAGTTTAGTTCAGGTTGAGTTGAAAGATTGTATTTAGGATGAATTAAAATTTCGTTTCATAGACAAAATTTATTGGTTTAAAGCAATTTAGAAAAGGCAAATATCATCAAAAGAAACTTGCTTGTAAACTGAGTTGCTCTTGTGTATTAGCTATGAATTTTTAAGATTCTTTAGATGATTTGGGTAAATGGATGACTTTCTTACACCTTGTATTGGTCATGTACTTGCTTTGCCATATTGTTGTTTGATTGGTGGACTATATTGTAGGTTGTTGCAGAAAGATATTCTAAGTCTGACCTTCCTGAAATGGAGAAGAGGAAGTAAGTCTTTCATTCCTTGTTAGCCACTGTTTTCCATATTTTCACTGGCTTTGAGGTTTAATTATAATTCTGCAACACAAACACATACAAACTTGTAAATTATTTATCGATGCTTAGATTTCATAGATTCAGTGCCTTGAGAGTGTTTCTCATTTCAAGAATTGATTTTAAATAGCTAGCAGAGTCGATTTCTATACACTATTTGCTTGAGGAGATTTGGAGAGTATTCTTTTCAGCCATTCTTTAGCAGTTGACGAGTTTATGTGTTTCTAAAATTCTACTCCTACATTTTTATGTGTGCTTCCAACAGATTCCTGGTACCTCGTGACATGTCAGTCGGCCAATTTATCCACATTTTGGGTGCAAGGCTCCGCCTGGATCCCGGGAAAGCTCTCTTTGTATTTGTGAAGGATACATTACCACAAACAAGTACTCCTCTCCTCCCTAATTCTTTGAACATTAGCTGTATGAAAGTCGATGGTTTCTTATCCTATTTCGTTGTCTTCGTTTTCACAGCAAGCTTGATCGAGTCCTTGTACAATTCATCCAAGGACGACGACGGGTTCCTTTACATGTGCTACAGCAGCGAGAAAACATTTGGCAGCACTCATACTGTTATGCGGAATGAGTTTTCTCTTAGCTAATGCCTAATAGTATGCCTGTGACTGTAAATATATTTGAATCGTATGCATACATTTGTTAATTGTTTTTGTGTGGCTGGAATGTCAAATGTGTGTCATTGTGTCTCAAATACATTAGATGCCGCAGAATCAAACGCAACATTTAATCCAAAAGCATCTCACACTATGTACTACTACTACTACTACAATATTCCACTTTTATATGTACTTTTTTTTATAATGAATTATTTGTTTTATCTAATTCATTTTTTGATGGATATATGTTACTGTAACAAGTTGAAATAGCAAATTAATGTTATTGCTCTTGTTAAAGTAATTGACAACTATTAGCTGCATTAATACCTATAAAAATAATATTTTCGGAAGTGAACAATTTCGTTACCCTCTGTAAAATAACACATTTTCTTCAAAAAATAATGACACCTCTAATTTATCTATTGTAAGGAAATTTTATTTAAGTGAAAATGTCAGCGTCAATCGATATAAATAAAAAAGAAGGCATTTTCAACAAATCGGTGGTCGAGATGGCTGCGAATGAGGGGTTGGAAGAAGGCGAAGAATTTGTGTACAGGATCAGCACCGCCGAGGAATGGGAGGAGCTGCAGCGGAGCGGCGCTACTTTCGGTGGAAATCTCGATCAATCAACTGGCTGTTTTCATCTCAGCAAGCTCGATCAGGTGCACAGATACCTAACCTCGCCTTTCTTATTGACTTGTTTTTTCAGAGTTTTATAAAGTGATTAATGCAATTTTTTAAGTAGTTGGCAGACGATTTTCGTTATTTTGAATGATTTGCTGAGATTGTTTGATTAAGCCTAAACCATTGCTTATAAAAATTGTGTAATTGTACTTCAAAGTGCCTACTCCGTTGGAAGTTGTGGGATTTCTGTTTAGATCTACTGTGTGTAAAATCACCTTCATTCACAATATTAATGATCTATTATTGTTAACCTTGTCTGGATTGTTGATGCATTAAGTTATAGAGCTGATTTTAGTTTATCCACATAGAATGAAGAGTGAAATTATCAAAATTAGGTCTTTCTGCCAAATTAGTTTGCCAAGATTATGGATTTTGGCAAAATAAACTAGAAAAGGATTCATCTTCCTATCAATAATGTGCTTGCTACCTGTTAAGTTACTGTTGTACCAGTTTTCGTAATGCATAATCTCTCTCTCTTTTTCTTAGACTACTACAGTTTCAGAATTATATACTCAATAATTGAAATTAACTTTGCACCTTGTAATATTTTCAATTGCAGGTCCAATCGACTCTGCAAAACTTTTTTTTGAATGTTAAGGAGGATCTATACCTACTCAAAATAAATGCTAAAAAGGTACTATATATTGCATAGTACAATGATACAAACTATGCATTTGCAGAGTTCCGGCTGTGTCCTATGTTTGTGAGTATGGGCTGACAAGTATTAACTGTGGCAGCTTGGAAATGGTTTGATCTACGAAGCTGTGGATGAGTCCAATACGTTTCCTCATTTCTATGGTCCATCCCGGAGTTTCAGTCCTCTTCCACTAGACGTCGTTACACAAGCAGAGAAGCTGACCCTGTCTGATGGCAAATTCAAATGCAGCCTTCTGACTTAGAAAATCAAGTTTTAGTCGGCACACTGTAATGCTTATCTACGCCGTTGCTCTGTTCAATACCCATTAGAAAACACATTCTCTGAAGAAATATTATCTTTTGCATTTTTATGCATAATTTGTGCTAGAGAAGGATGATATTCCCTAATGTAAGTTTCAAAGTACGTGTATCTCTGCCTATTGTTATGAAAATATTGCCCTTGCCTTTTTGTGCCTGTAGAAAAGAGACCTGTTTGTAGCTTGATTTCTCCATTTATAAATTTGGATCAAATTCATTTTCATGATAAGATGATGGATAATCGTGTGTTCCATATATGTCACTACTGATATTATAGTGGAGTGCCAAATAAATGTTCAGCCCATTCATCATCGAGTTAGTGCTTTATCTTAAATAAAACATTACCAATCTGTAATGTGAAAACACATAGGTTGAGAATGTGTCATAGTATATTTTGTTTAAAAAGAGAAGAGAGTGCATCTAAAAAGACTCTACTCGATCATACAAAGTATAGAAAAGAGAAGACTGTCCTAGAAAGTGAGACGCTGCAATCCTTCGTGCCTTCCCGATAAATACGTGATATCCGAACTTACATGTGATCAAGACAACTCAAGCCCTTCTTCCAACGGCCCGAAAAATACCAAGATACTACTATAAGACAGAGAAGAAAGAACTTGAATACTAATATAAGTCGAGTCCGACTCAATCCACTACCCATGACCATAAAATAAAAACACAAAGGAATTTGTAAATTACCTTGTTTTTTCTAGAAAATGAAACAGAGTTTGGATTGCTAGATTCTTCCATATATAGGCCTATCACCATCCACTAATAAATGTGCAAAAATGGTGGTGTATATCTGTCAACTGATCATGAAAATAGCAAATAGATTGAGATTTTATATGCATTAGTCCAAGACGCATTTCTCCCACCATTTAAGAGAAAATGCAATATTCGCCCCCTACATAATGACAACCATATTGGGAGATAGTTGTCACGTTCCCATTTAACCATTTAGTACAAATGCAATTTGCTCTTCTCTATATATACTAAGGTCCCAATTTTTCATTTCTCATAACAACAAACTAGCTTAAAGATGAAATCTAAAAATGGCATGTTCATAGCTTGTGTCACATTTTCAATGCTGGTGTTTGATGCTGCTTCACAGTGCAGCAGGAAACCAGTGATATTCAACTTCGGCGATTCGAATTCAGACACCGGCGGCCTTGCTGCAGCCATGGGATACGAGTTTGGATATCCCGACGGCCGCGCCTTCTTTCATCGCCCCACTGGTCGCCTGTGTGACGGTCGCCTCATCATCGACTTCCTTTGTAAGCTACTACTAATATTCGCTTAAGCTCCCACCAAGCTTAAGTTTGTCTTTTCTATTAAAATTATCATACTCTCTCCGTCCATGAAAATAGTTTCATTTTGTCATTTAGGGTGTCCACGAAAAATAGTCTCATATAAAAATAGAAAATTTTCCATATACTTTACCCACTTTTTTTTCTCTCTTTTACTTTACTAATGTATCATTAAAATTTGTGTCATCCACAAATGAGACTTTTTGTGTGGATGTAGGGACATTTATTTTACTGCAGAGTAACCATCATCGTCAGGTGCAAATAGCATAAAACTGTCCTTTTTAAAATTTGAATTCTCAAACAAAAAAATTAGGCCCACACTTTGAATTTTAATTACTCAAGATTCCTGGGGTCTTTGTTATGGATGGGCGAGTTTTGTGTGCCCGTGAAAGACAGCTTCTTGCTTTACGTGATCAGATTCTTTTTCTCTATTCATGACAACTTGCATATACTATTATGCTCGTGATATATTATATAGCTCCAATGTTTTAATGTTGTTTGTATACTCCATGTTTCTGAAATTTAAAACACAGGCGAAAATGTGAAGTCAAATTATTTGAGTCCTTATCTGGAATCATTGGAAGCAGATTTCTCAAATGGAGCAAATTTCGCAATTGTTGGCTCAGCCACTCTCCCTAAATACGTTGCATTCAATTTGAACATTCAAATTCTTCAATTCAGACTCTTCCATAATCACTCTCTCCGCCTCCAATCCCAAGGTCTAAACTTGCAACGTTATTTACAACTGATTTCAGATTATATTTATACATAACACCATGCAAATTCTTAAATTCTTATTATGTGCACTATCTTATAATTATGCTAATGACCTTTGATGATATTGATTTTTCTATTAATGGGTTTTGGAGAAGGTTACAAGAATCTTGTGGGAGAAGATGGATTCAAGAACGCCCTGTACATGATCGATATAGGCCAAAATGATCTCACCGCTGCATTCAACAACGTTCCGTACGACCAAGTTATTCAAAAGATCCCTACATTCATCTCAGAGATTAAGGAGGCAATGTGGGTAAGCAAACACCACTCTCACCATGACTTAATTTGCATGACAATTACTACTAGACTTGTTTTTATATTAGGGAGGCTAGTTTTAGATGTATATATACATTTACTATTTAAAAAGCACTATTTCAACCTCAATTCATGTGTATTGGCGTTGTTCATGATTAAAAGCTTCGTGGTTGTGGGTAATTGGCGAAGAAGAAATTTCGTGTTGTTGTCGACAAAATTAGATGATTCAGAAGCACAAAGCTTCTTTGTCATAAATTATAGGCAAAGGAATAATTCACTACTAAATAAGCTTTGTAATTCTGAATTGATGAACAAAATATGTTCAATTCACGACTAGGGAGTGTTATTGTAAATTTGCAATACTCCATATTATTGTAATAATAACAAGAGTAAAATTGCAATAGTTTTTTTTCTTCATTTTATTGGGTGCTTATTCAAAAATAAGTTACAATAGAAAAATGAATATTTTGTGAGTTCACTCTGTGTTACAATATAGATCATACACCTACTCGGTGGGAAGAACTTGCGGGTGCACAACACGGGGCCGTTAGGCTGCCTGCCTGAAAATCTCGCGTCACTCAAACCAAATGCCTCCCAAGTAGACCAATATGGCTGCATCGCCTCCATGAATGAAGCCGCCAAAACATTCAACTCCCAACTGCGTGATCTTTGCCAACAACTACGCGATCAGATGGAAAACACGACCATCGTCTACGTGGATGTATACACTGCCAAATACAATCTCATTTCAAATTCTTCCACCTATGGTGAGTGACTCATAATCATACATATAACTATCATTGAGAGTAAAATATCTGAAATACAAATGTTGCCATTATTTAGGTATGAAGAATCCATTGATGGCATGTTGCGGAAATGGTGGAGCGCCTTACAACTTCGATCCAGAGAAAAGGTGTCGGGATATCGATGCAGGGTTCGACCTGTGCAAGGAAGGGGAAGGGCCGTACGTGAGTTGGGATGGAGTGCACTACACAGAGGCTGCAAATAACATTGTTGCCTCGGCAATCTTGTCTACTAAATATTCCACTCCAAACCTTCCATTTAACTTCTTCTGCAATAACTAATGTCTAATTAATACTACTACAATTATGTAGCTAAATTGATTTGGATCATGTTCTTGCTTGTGTGATTTGGTAATTCATATACTTATATATAAATATTCTATAGTAATTTTTCAGTTTAGATCTGAATTGAGTAGTCAAGAATTATATTAAAAAATTAAGAAATCGTTTTTAGCACTTTGATCAAACTCATACATGTACACGTAATTTAAATTAAAACTCAAATTGCGGGGATAGCTCAGTTGGGATCTGAAGGTCACGTGTTCGATCCACGTTCACCGCATTTCTTTTTTCATGTTTTGAGCTGGAACCTCTCTTCAAAATCAGGCCCATTATTAGTGCCATTTCAAAAAAAATATTAAAAAAATTCAAAGATTATACACATTAGCCACTCAACTTTATAGTACTTGATACTCATATGGAATGCATCCATATGCTATAGTCAAAAGTCATGTTAGAATAAACTGGGTAGTCAAGAATTATATACTCCCTTCTTTCCTTGAAAATATGAACTAGTATTTCTTTTGAAAGCATATTCCTTAAAATTATGAACCACAACATCCATTAGCAGTGCTGATAGTAGTATATATAATTTTCTTCCTTTCTTATTTTATCAATAGTGTTATGTATTAAAACTTATTTTTTAAAAAATTTTTATTTAGGAGATAGGACGATAAAATAAAAAGGTTTTATAATTAAAACTAGTAATCACGATGGCGCCTCTTTTTTGGTTCTTTTTTTTCTTTTTTGGGCTGCATCCACCTTTCTAAAACCAGGCCCATTTTATTTGGGCTATATTCCATTTTTAAATTTTTAATCAAATTCATTTTCCTAATAAGATAATGGTTAATCGTGTGTTCCATATAAATCACACTGATAACCCACCCACTGCAATTCAAACCTATTTGAGAAAAAAGACTACTGCCCGGCCCTAGCCTGACATGCGATCCGTTGTTTAATAGTCTTCCCGATGGATATGTGAAATCCGAGCACACACGTGATCACGACAACTCAAGACCTTCTTCCAACGACCATAAAATAAAAACACAAAGGGATGAGGAAATAACCTTGTTTTTTTTTCAAGAAAATGAAACAGAGTTTGCGTTGGTGGATATTCTTCCATATTTAGGTTTGTGACCATCAACTTATAATAGCAAACAGATTGAGATTTATACTATGAATTAATTAGTCGTTTAAGAGAAAATGCAATATTCGTCCCCTGCATAGTGACAACCATATTGATTATTGGGAGAAGGTGTCACGTTCCCATCTAACCATATAGTAGTAGTAATTTGTAACAAATGCAATTTGCTCCTCTCTCTATATATTAAGGTCTTCTATTTCTCATAAGAACAAAGTAAAAGAGATGAAATCCAAAAATGGCATATTCATAGCATGTGTGATCACATTATCAATGCTGGCTGCTTCACAGTGCAGTAAGCGGAAACCAGTGATATTCAACTTCGGCGATTCGAATTCAGACACCGGCGGCCTTTCTGCGGCCGTGGGACACGATTTCGGATATCCCGACGGCCGCGCCTTCTTTCATCGCCCCATCGGTCGCCTGTGTGACGGCCGCCTCATCATTGACTTCCTTTGTAAGCTACTAATAGTGGCTTATATTTTTTTTTCCTTAAATTTCTACTAAAATCATCAAATTAGCATATTCTTTCGTTCTATGGAAAATAGTCTCACATTTCTAAAAACACAGGTGAAAATGTGAAATCAAAATACCTGAGTCCTTGTCTGGAATCATTGGAGGCAGATTTCTGGAACGGAGCAAATTTCGCGATTGGCGGCGCAGCCACTCTCCCTAAGCACGTTCCATTCAGTTTGAACATTCAAATTCATCAATTCACACGTTTCCGAAATCACACTCTCATTCTCCGCCGCCATTCCAAAGCACGTGTAGCTGAAGATGGATTCAAAAACGCCCTCTACATGATCGACATAGGCCAGAATGATCTCACGGCTGCATTCAACAACTTTCCGTACGACCAAGTTCTCCAAAAGATCCCTTCATTCATCTCAGAGATTAAGGAGGCTATGTTGGTAAGCTATCAAATACAGTATCTATTTTGCTATTATAATTAAAAGGGTTACTAATAACTATTTAAATAATGAATTCTGGTTAAATTCTAGTCTGTCCCATGAACTTTGAAGTTAGAAGATTACATCACTAAGTTTCAATTTTTTTTAATTGTTGTCTCATTCATGCACAAAATGTTTGTCTTTTAATGATATTCAAATCATTATGTTTCATTATAAACATTCTTTGTTTTATTGTATTCCTTTATTTTCTAATTTCTCTTCTTATTTTATTGAAATATTGTCGCTTTTAACATCATCAACAAACGTTAATTTATGCATGGATGAAACAATTGAGAAAATTTAAAAGTTCACAATATAATACTCCTACTTCTAATTTCAAAATTCATGGGACAGACTAGAATTTGACCAAACTTCATGATTTAAATGACTATTATTCTAATTAAAAATACTCCATGAAATAGTGAATAAGTTATGAAATTAGTTATTTTTGGGTTAAAGTACGAGTATTTCAACCTTAACTTGTGTATTAGCTAGCCATGTTCGCAAGTATAAGCTTTGTGGTTGTAAATGGTATACAAAACAATGTTGATTTCGTGATTTATGAACTACCACCGGCAAATTGGGTAATTGACAATGAAGAAACTTCGGGGTTGTGAATTGTCAACAAAATTAGATAATTCATAATCATAAAGCTTCTTAGTCGTAAATTAATAGACTATAGACAAAATAGGATCATTCACGACTAATAAGCTTTCTGATTCTGAATTGAAGACAAAAACTGTGATCAGTTCACCACTAAGAGGAGAGTGTGATTGTTATATTTGTAATTATAAGAGTAAAATTGTAAGAGCCAACTACTCTATATTTTTTTTCTTTTTATTAGTAATTTTTTTCAACAAAACGGATAGTATGTGAGTTCATTGTACATTGCAATATAGGCCATATACAGACTCGGTGGGAAGAATTTGTGGGTGCACAACACCGGGCCGCTAGGCTGCCTGCCTGAAAAACTCGGATCACTTAAACCAAACGCCTCCCAAGTAGACCAACACGGTTGCATCGCCTCCATGAACGAAGCTTCCAAAGCGTTCAACTCCCAATTGCGCCATCTTTGCCAACAACTGCGCGATCATATGAAAAACGTGACTATTGTCTACGTGGATGTCTACTCTATCAAGTACAATCTCATTGCAAACTCATCTACTTACGGTGAGTGAGTCATCATCATACAAAATATAACTAGCAGTGAACAAAATATATATCCAAAATCGAATATATGAAAAAAAAGTTGTTGGCAATATTTAGGTATAACGAATCCATTGATGGCATGTTGTGGACATGGTGGAGTGCCTTACAACTTCGATCCAAAGAAAAAGTGTCGGGATGCAGGGTTCGACCTATGTGAGGAAGGTGCGGGGCCGTACGTGAGTTGGGATGGAGTGCATTACACAGAGGCTGCTAATACTATTGTTGCCTCTGCAATCTTGTCCACTAAATATTCCACTCCAAACCTTCCATTTAACTTCTTCTGCAATAACTAATTTCTACTGCTAAACTGAAGATGATTAATTGATCGAACAAGTCTTAATTAGTTGGATCAACAACTTGCTTGGATGATTTGTTGTTTATACTCGTATATATTTAAATATGCTAGTCATTTTTCATTTTAGAATAAATCGTGAAGATAAAATAAAATTTAAATTTAAATTAATTAGAAATTGTGTATTTAGCACTTAGAGCAAAAACAATTAAGTAGAATTAAAAGCAAAAAACAAGTTGCGGGGATAGCTCAGTTGGGAGAGCGTCAGACTGAAGATCTGAAGGTCACGTGTTCGATCCACGTTCACCGCATTTTTCTTTTCTTTAATCATTTTTTGGGCTGCAATCTCTCTTAAAAATCAAACCCATTTGTTTTGGGCCTAGTCAAAATTAGGCCTATTTCTCGTAGGACCATTAATAGCTGATTAGTATTACACTATTATTCTTGTTCTTCTAGTCCAGTGATGACTATTCTAGAGAATTGACCTTAATAATTCACTAACATGTTTATTAGCAATCATTCACATTTCTAAAAGAAAGAGAGTTTAAAACACTTGAGATTTGAAATATTGAAATAGCGATGGATCAAATTGAAGCATTAGCATGCCAACTCTCAAATATATTAAAAAACTCCAAAGATTAACATGGGGCCATACACATTGGCCAATGGTTGAGATGAAAATTGAACTACCTCACGATTATTATAAGTATTTCTTTTATTATCGTCATTTATTTCGTGGTTTTTTTCTCAGCCTCAAATCTCTCAATGATTTTGTTGCTATGAATTTTAAAAGAGTTTTTGGTGCCAGACAAAATCATTCGATTCTACCTTTCAAAAGTTAGTAAATCAAATTCAGAAGCGAGATACACAAAATAACATCATTAGCTGCATAGAATTTGGCAAAGGAAAAAATAAGCATTAATATTATCTGCAAAAAAAATATGTATGTTTTTTTAGAGCACTTAATATGCTTTTACAAACTCGGGAGTATCATACAAAAATAAATCTATGTTTGTTTAGTTAGATATATGTCTACATTTTAACTTGGTTCGAGCCCATGTGTAAAAATTAATCCACTTTTTAAAAACCAAAATCCACTTATAGGTTGAATAAATTCGTCACATTATACATCTCGAGTCTCTTATGATTCAGTATTGATCATGTTTCATTATTAATTTTGTGAATTTAATAATATAGTGTATATTGTAAAAATAAAATCTATAGTTATATAATGAGCCATAATTAACATTTATTAGTATTAAAAATTGAAGTTTGACTAAATTTACATATCCTTACTATGGAATAAACAACCTAACCGCCAAAGTTCACCTTAATTAATACTTACTTCATTAGTTTAATGAAACATTAGAAATTGAAATTTCAAAAAATAAATAGAAATGAAATACATATGAAACATCACAAAATAGGATAAGTAAATGCAAATGGGTCTATACATGACATGGAGATTAGTGGGATCAATTTTTTTCTAAAAAATGTGCCTTGACAACCTTGAAAGTCGAAAGCAAAACAGAATGTGTCCAAATTTGAAGGTATTACTAATAGTTGATAAAGTAGGAAAAATTAAATTTTAAAAAAAAAGTATTGGTTCAATTAATATCATTTGTTTGACTATGTTTTCCTTTATTAATGGATGCAATAGTTATTATGAATGACAGCTTTAACTTTTAATATGAAGTCAATAATTGCTTGCTAAATAAATGGTTTCTTCTCTCTGAAGGGAATTGCACATTCATAAATCAATCGAACCACTCAATTGATCATTAGATTAGGTTTAGAAATTAGAAGCATTTGCTGCATTAAGAAGCTGAAGATTAAGAATCTTGTATAAATAAATGAGCTTCATATATATGATGAGGAAATAATAAGGTTAAATGGCTACAAATCTACTGATTGTTTATGTTTTCCTATAAATCAATTAAACCACCTAATTTTATGTATGATAAAAATTTCCACAAATTCAAACTCCAATAAACGCTTTTAATTTCTAATGCAAACATTAAACTTTTTTGAAAAAAATATCTCTAATACACTGAGTGGGTATGAATAATTTAGATATTTATTCATCCTTACTTGAAACAATTGTTCTAAATAATTCAGCTAAAATAATTTAAAATATTTGGAACTATGAATATTATATTATGAATCCGAATCTCTGGTTTATGTATCAAACACTTTTCTTGGTGATGCTTTTGAATCAAAACGAGATTCCCCTTGCCCACCATTTTTTAGCATGATAATAGTATATTATAAAAATTGTACTATTTGCGATCTAATTTTCCACTTCCTTATGCACTCTCTTTTAATACCTTAAAAAAAAAATTTGTTTTTATTTCCTTTTCACTTTATTTGAATTGTTTTTGCATGGACAAAATGAATCGAATAATTGTGGTGACGCTGCTAATTAATAAGATGCTTCTCCGCTCCACCGTTCCTTTTATTAGACTATTAATGGAAGTAATAATCAGTCGAATGATGAAGCAACCTTTTTTAGATTATTTAATGAAATAATTAGTTTACTTATAAAATGATATTTAGAAAAGACATATTTTTCCTCAAACATTAAAATTTGAAGGCCCTTTTGCCAAATAAATAAAAATCAATTTTGTTAACAATATATACTTTTTGCTTTTGTGAGTCGGCGTATTAGGAATTCCTTTTGTACCTCTTGTCTTTTCATTGCATATTCAGAGTCGTAAATAAACTTCAAAATTATGATTAATTATAGTTTATGATCTTCCCTTTGATCTATGTTAAAAAAATGAACTTATCTTTTGATTTATTGAATAAATTGTATAGAAAAATCATTTTTCACTTGAGCATCAAAGTGAATGTCATTTTTATGTAGGAAAATAGTCATTTTGATAATATTAAAAATAAATCAAAACATCCATATTGAATTCGGGCTTTGATAAAAAAAAATTACGTGTCATATCATTTTTGCAACTCATGTTTAAATTCAATTTATTTGTTACAAGTCGGGACAAAGATCATACCATATAATCAGTCCCAAAATTACCAAAAATATTATAATCCTGATTTTATCTAAATACTGTATAGAACGTAAAATAATGAGGAAATATCTCAAGAAACTATAAGGGTTCTAACTCCTAACAAACAATTTAACAAACACATGGCAGACGAATGATTCTAGTGATGGTTTCATTTAATTATTAACTCTAATTTGCTTTCAATTATGAATCAAGCAACTCTACTTATAATAAATAAAAATAACTATCTTTGTTTTATAGATGGAGTACTAAACATATACTATGAATTCTTTTTCAAATTGGAACCATAATAGATTAATAAAAAAGTCAACCTTTACAGAAAAAAAATATTGGTAATAATAAATAAATAAAGAGGTGGGTGGAAAGATGTCTAAAAAAATGATTGAGTTTAAAATAGTGGCTAGACAGACTATTGGTATATGCATGTACGCGGTTTGATTATGACAGTTTTGCTGTCATGCTACATTTCTACGTATGTATGTTTCCTTTTTTTATTTACTACTGTGCTGCTTATTAATTTAATTGTGGCAGAGACATATTCACCGCAAGCTGATGTCATGAATTATGCTAAGGAGTAATTAATTCCAAGTCCAACAGATTTGCTTCACTAACTCTGACTCATTCTAGCAATCAAGTCTCCACAGAAATTAATGTCCTCCTACTTTTGTAAATTTTTTCCTATAATGTGTTTCAATTATTAAACTTTCTTTATCTATATCACTTTAATAGTATTAAAATTTATGACAGATTAATAGTTGATGGCTGAGATATTATATTGAAAATTTGAAATTGCCCCGAGATATAGGAATTTTAATATCTTGGGATTTGGATGACTAAATTGACATTAAATTTGCTACTAAATGAAATTGGTATTTCATCATTGTTTATCCGATCACAACTGAATTTATTGAATTTCGCAATATTCCATATGTAGGATAATGAAAATGGGAGGAAAAAGCTTAGTTGTGTTGATAGGTGACTCTGTTTCAGTGCCTATTAAGATGTAAGACTGCCACCGCCAGCTAGTCTCCAACTGTATTCCCTCTCCTCTTCATTTTGTAGACCTTTTATTTTATTTTATTCAATTCGTTTAACTCTATATACAATGTTGTGATAGAGTATGTAAGGTGCATTGTTCAATAATACTGCAGATCCCTTTTGAGCTCACGTTTTGACCCGCTTCTCTCTCTCTCTCCCAAACACACACACGCACTCCGTTTATATATTTGGGATCTTCCACTCTCCTCTTAGCGCGCTCACAATCACATTGTGTTTTACTCTTACCCGTTTTCTGAAATCTTCATTGCACTTGTCTACTCTCTTCTTTCATTCTTGCTCTTTTCTTAATCTCCAATATTGCTTATAGTCAAAAGCTGACATTTTTATCAATCAAGAGGAGTGCTGGCATTTGTTGATACTTGAAGGGGTGATTAGTTTTACAAACTTTATGTAAATCATTGGGCAAAAACCTGCTTAATCCTATTCCTCTTTGATGCATTCAATGGCAATGCAGTTTCTCCCATAGCCCTTTTTCAGCTGTTTTTTTTCCTCTGAAATTTGAAGAAAATACTTTGTGAGCGAGTTTTATTTGAAAATGGAGGAATCATTTGTGCCCTTTCGTGGGATTAAGAATGACATTAATAACCGGCTGCGTTGCTACAAGCAAGACTGGAGTGGTGGATTCAAGGCTGGTTTCAGGTATGCCTTTCACTTTCTTGAATTTTTTAGGGGATTTTTGCAATTTCGTTAGTTGTGATTGTGTTTTTGATTTGCAGGATCCTGGCTCCTACCACATACATATTCTTTGCTTCTGCCATTCCAGTTATTTCATTTGGGGAGCAGCTTGAGAGAAGCACTGGTTAGATTCAATTCAATCTGCCCTTATTCACCATTACATTACATATTCTTGATTGTTCATGTTTTGGGGTGGTTGTAAATAAGTTTAGAGATGTTGAAATTTGTTTGTATGTCGAGGGTATAGATGATTTAACTCAAAGAAATTGTTGCATTGATTATATTGTTAAAGGATCTTGCAAGACTTCATTTTCTTGGTGTTTGAGTTTGATGATGTGTTGATAGAGTTGAATTATAAAAATTGCAGAGGGGGTTTTAACTGCTGTTCAGACTTTAGCATCCACTGCTGTTTGTGGCATCATACACTCAATAATTGGCGGGCAGCCATTGCTGATTCTTGGAGTTGCTGAGCCTACTGTGATAATGTACACATTCATGTTCAACTTTGCTAAGCAAAGGTCCGACTTGGGCCGTGAGTTGTTTCTCGCGTGGACTGGATGGTGAGCTCCTTCGTCTCACATATTTTATGGATTTTGTGGTGATTCTTGTTTTATTTGAGTTGAGTTGTTGTTGTTGTTTGACTAATGTCTTTACGTGTAAACAAAAACGCAGGGTGTGTGTTTGGACTGCAGCTCTGTTGTTCCTGTTGGCTATTCTTGGAGCCTGCTCCATCATCAACAGATTCACCCGTCTGGCCGGGGAATTGTTTGGTATGCTCATCGCCATGCTCTTTATGCAGCAAGCAATCAAAGTAAGGATAACGCATATAAACCCCTTTTCTTGAATTTTGTAATTTCAGCTTCTAAAATATTACTTGTGTTAGGGAATCGTGGATGAGTTTCGCATACCAAAAAGGGCAGACACGAGCCTACCCGCTTTCATGACTTCATGGCGGTTTGCTAATGGCATGTTTGCTTTAGTGCTGTCCTTTGGTCTACTGCTAACTGCACTGAGAAGCCGAAAAGCTAGATCATGGCGTTACGGGTCTGGTTAGTATTATTGTCATACAAACGAGAGAGTCTTTGAGGCGAACTTTTAACACGATTGCTTGCTTACTGTCTCCTTGCAGGTTCGCTCAGGAGCCTTATAGCAGACTACGGAGTGCCACTGATGGTGTTGGTGTGGACAGCAGTTTCATATATTCCTTCTAAGAATGTTCCGGAAGGAATTCCAAGACGTCTCTCCAGCCCAAATCCGTGGTCACCGGGTGCATACGAGAATTGGACAGTGATAAAGGTAATTCACCTAAATTAGTTTAACATAATACCTCAATTCTCCAATACAACACGAAAATATGCTGAATGTACTCATACTTTTTCAGGATATGCTAAATGTACCGATCCTTTACATACTTGGAGCTTTCATTCCTGCAACGATGATTGCAGTCCTTTACTATTTTGACCACAGTGTCGCGTCTCAGTTGGCTCAGCAGAGTGAATTCAATCTGAGAAAGCCACCTTCCTTCCATTATGATTTACTACTACTCGGTTTTTTGGTTAGTAGATCAGACTTGTACTCGTATTTTTTGATATACGAGTAGTATTCATTTCCTGATCCATTTCGCATGTTTCTTTTCTGTCAGACGTTAATGTGCGGTCTATTAGGCATCCCTCCATCAAACGGTGTAATTCCGCAGTCGCCAATGCATACGAAAAGCCTAGCCACTCTCAAACATCAGGTGATCCCCCATCTTAGTGCTCCTCTTGCAGATTTTGTAACGTTTAGTTGTTCTCTAAAGCTTATATTACGAATAATGCAGTTACTCAGGAATCGGCTCGTTGCCACAGCACGTGAAAGCATTCAAAAGAACTCAAATTTGGCACAATTGTATGGAAACATGCAAGAAGCTTATCAGCAAATGCAGACTCCACTCATCTACCAGCAGCCATCAACTACTGTATGCTATTTCCCTCCACTTTTTCTCGTATTTACTGCATTGATCCTTGTAGTTACAAATGCGCCAACATTAAAATTCTATTTACTACTCATCAGGGTCTGAAGGAACTGAAAGAGTCCACAATTCAGCTGGCCTCGAGCATGGGAAGCTTTGATGCTCCCGTGGATGAGACAGTTTTCGATGTTGAGAAGGAGATTGACGATTTGCTCCCCATCGAGGTCAAAGAACAACGTCTCAGCAACTTGCTGCAATCCACCATGGTTGGAGGGTGCGTTGCTGCAATGCCCGCTTTGAGAATGATCCCCACCTCCGTGCTGTGGGGATATTTCGCTTTCATGGCCATTGAGAGCTTACCCGGCAACCAGTTCTGGGAGAGGATCCTACTTCTCTTCACTGCACCGGGAAGGCGATACAAGTCTGTTTTATTTTCCTCGTCTCGTGATTTCAAGAATCGGTTATTTCTAAATCTCTGAACTAACTAGCCTCCTTTTTGTGAACTGATAGGGTTTTGGAGGAATACCACGCCTCATTTGTCGAGACTGTGCCTTTCAAGACCATTGCGATGTTCACCCTATTCCAATTGACGTACTTGCTTCTCTGCTTCGGGATCACATGGGTTCCGATTGCAGGGGTCCTCTTCCCTCTCCTTATCATGCTTCTAGTCCCCGTGAGGCAGTACGCACTGCCAAAGTTCTTCAAAGGCGCTCATCTTCAAGATTTGGACGCCGCGGACTATGAAGAGGCTCCGGCCGTGCCATTCAACATCCCACAGGTGTATATCATCATTCTCTCAACTCCTTTGCACCTATACTTTTATAAAAGAGTCTCTTTTCTCAAACATTTTTAAATTATACTATTATGGCTAATTCATTTCTTTATCTTTGTTATTCCCATTTGTTTTAAGAGTTTATCAAGAAAATATAATAAAAATAAGATTATTGAAGATCTGAGTTTATTTTTTTGTTTTGATTTAACAAGAAACCTTGCTTAGGAGTTAGGAAGCTGCATATTTATGTTCTTGAATTCTTATGCAGGAGGGAGAACTCGGGTCGAGGCTCTCCTTTGCAGATGGAGGAGAGATCTTAGACGGGATCATCACAAGGAGTCGTGGTGAGATCAAGCATATCTGCAGTCCAAAGGTCACAAGTTCGTCATCTACCCCAGCTAAGGACATGAAGCTGCAGAGCCCCCGTCTCTCTGAGAAAGCATACAGCCCACGTGTAAACGAGCTGAGAGGCGGGAGAACTCCAAGAGGACCTTACAGCCCCAAGACCGGAGAAGTTGGGGCGTCTAATCTGGGGATGAGTCCACATAACTCAACTTCAAACCAGTGAGAAAAAACGCGGGCGCCTTTATCCGAGCGATAGAGCTGTCCAAGAGTTTTCTTAGAGCTTTGCTTTGGTTATGTTATTGTAAAAAACTCTCCCCTCATTGAGGGGAGACCTCTTGTATAATTAACCTTACATTGATTCCTTAAATGCTGGAAATAGTAAGTTTGTTGAATAGCATAATGAAGACTTATTTTCCTATTTCTGTCTTTAAATCTACATTTCACAAAATTTGATTAACAGCATGCAATGTCAGAATCTGATTAACTGATCAAAATATCAAATTTCAAAATCAAATATTCTACATGCATATAGCGTTCTATTTTGGAATTTTGAAAGTTTTTGGACTTTCAGTTTGGTTTGGATTTGATTATAAAATAAAGGTATTGGATTATCAGACATTTCGGTTCGATTCAGATTCATTTCCTTTAAAAATTTGTATTTCTAGATAATTCAATTCAATTCAATTCGATTTTTTTTTTCTAAGTTAAATGTCGATATTTGATTGGGCGAAAATGCGAGACATAAAAATCCATATGCATCCTTAACTCAACTCAAACTTAATCATCATTAATCCATGATGTTAGCATGTGTTTTAGTTCCTTGATCACTTAACTCATTAACCATCAATCATGTCAGTAAGCAGGAAAAAAAAGATGATAAAAAAGGGAAATAGTTTGAAGAAAGGGGTTTCCTTTAGCAAAGTAACAGTTGAATCCACAACGAAAAGCAAGGGTTACAAAATAGAGTTGAAGATGAAAAGGGTCCTACGTTGTTGATTGCAAACAAGAAAGAGAATGTTGTGGTATGAAGAGCATTGACTATGGTAGTGGTAGCAGATTACAACTCTTTTCTAATCATATCATACAATCTTTGTTCGCTTTCAAACAAAAGCACAAGCCGATTTTCAAGGATAAAAGTAGAATGCAGGAGTAATTTTTTTGAATATTTTGTCTGTTGTGAAGGTCGGCCACCTCAATTATATTTCTCTATAGTCCAATCTAGAATTGGCTTATTACATCAAAATAGAATGCAATAACACTACTATTCAGGAAATTCCGTGGATTATTGCAGTTTTGATTAGATTGAATGTATGATCATGAAAATATGGAGTTTTGTTATTGTTTGGAATATTTGTTTGTGGTGAATACAAACCGACCAAATTCACACGTGGAAGACAAAAATTGATAGAGGCTATAAATTTAAAATTTTATTTGAGAATATAATTTTTAGTAGATTCAGATTATTAAATTGATTTTGTATGAGAATTTACATAAAATTAGATGAATTTTGAAGATTTTAAAAAAAATAAGTTTGGTAGGAACTAAAGCGTCTGTGTGTCTATTCAGTTAAAAATTGAAGATGAAATATGAGTTCGCTTATCAGTTTAGAAGTAATTAATTATTAAATACGAGTAAATTTTGTGATGCTTCTTATGCTTTGAGATTGAAACAATAATATGTTTATTTAGGTCCCATTCGATTGATGCCCCCTCCCCTAGATAAAACTAAGCTTATGTTCATTGGATTTAACTTCACTCTGTAATAATAGCAGTTGGTGGTAGTACAAGTCAATTACTTTCTATCTTTAATAATAGATTTCAAATGCCTCTCGGATTTGATATTGTGATAAATGTGCTTATTGAATAATTGAATAATTGATTGTGATAGTTGCTTAACTTTCTACCACCAAAAATTCTTCTCCAAACCTCTCCATTCCCATACCAGATAGTTAGGTTCATCGCTACATTTGTCGTCTTCACTGAATAAATCATATAGCTAAAGCAAAGAGAAACCATACACCCATGAAAATATTTAATAGTGGTCCCATTAAATGTAATCTATAAAAAAGTACTCATTTCGTCTACCAATATGTGTCTCATTTTAACATGACACGAGTTTTAAAAAATGTAAAAGAAAATGAATTTATGGGATTTCGTCTACCAATATGTGTCTCATAATATCATAAAAAAGTATTATATGATATTAATTTTATAGATTAGTATAATAATAAAATCTAACTAAAAATAAGTTAATAAAATGTGAAGTTGATTACTATAACATATATATTGAGATTAATTTTAAAAATAAAATAATATTTTTCGTATAAAAGTTGCCCTTCAATCAATAGGTCGAACGGTTCGGGTCACTTGATTGCGTGAATCCGTGTAGGTTGTAACCAAAAGAGTATGCATTGGAACTCCATTGGATTACTAGAAAAATTAAATTAAGGGAAGATGTGAAATGGGCTTTCATCTGATCCAATTTGAGCTATGATGGGCCCTGCCAAATCTACTTAGCCCATTTAGAGTCGGCCCATGTGAAACACATTGATTGAAGTAAGCATGAAGCACATGCCCATGCCCAAGCCCACGCTCAAATTTACAATATCTTCGTAGTTAGAAATTAGTTTTTCAATCAGACAAACAGTTCATTATCAATATTAAATCATTTGATCAAGTAATAAGAGAAGTCCTGATTGTCCGTTAGTACACGAATTATACAAAACATTTGGTTTGCTAAAAAAGAATGTAAGTATAAAATTTTGTGTTTTTATTTTTTAATTTGGCTGTCTAGATATTCTTGGCTAATAATTTATTTTCCGGAGGTTTGATCGAAAGCTGTCAACAAAAGCTTCCTAATAGTAGTACAATGTACATGAATCCCAATTCCACAAAGAAAGAGAATTTTGGTAACTACAGATCTTTTACCATTTTTTATGACAAACCCAATAATAAACAATATGTGTATCATTTAAACCAACGTTACCTTCGAAGTATCAATTGAACTCCACAATTTGAGTTATCGTCCAAAGAAATTTGGACCATCTCCAAATTTGTGTAAGCTAAAATTTCTTTTTACGAACAATATAATAAATTAGATTAAAAATTAAAATTTGGATACAATTAATTTATTTTCAGAAATTTTAGCTATTAATTATAACAAGCAAGGGAAAAATATTTATTCTGTTATCCATTGGCCATAGTAAATGGAGTAGTAAAATTCAAAACAAAAAACATGATAAAACTGCACGGCCTAACTCAAAGTCTGAGTTTAAGGTTTGGATAAGACGGCGGATCTGGTGGGAGCAAACGTCCGTTATTTATGTCCACATTTGCAACATTATTATTAATTATACACGGCGGCGTGGGCTTCTTAAACTGTATGTCGGCGGTAAAGTCCTCTAGCTTGAAAGCCGGCGCCCAGCCGCCAGCTGATGTTGACGACCTCTTTCTCTTGCTACTGTGGTTTTGCTGCACTTGGTGCAGTTTGTTCCTGAAATTCCTCATCAGCGCCACAAATAATGTTGAATAAAAAAGCAATATTAAAAATAATATGTGAAAAAAATGAAAAGGGGAAAAGCCGTTTATATTTAGTTCGGATATTGTTTTGTGTTTTATTTCATTTTTAAGTGCCACTATTATAGTTATAATAGTATGTCATTATCCTAACATAGATGATTGATAGGCCTGTGTTTATTGATTGAGTTTTTAATGAATTAATTGAAGTCCAATTTGATTTTCTCCATCAGAATTTCCATTTTCTTTATTACTCCATGAGTTATGAAGATCTTTGAAATTATTAATCTTTCAAATGGAATGAGAGAATGCAAAATTTGTGTCCGTTCTACCTTTTCAATTATAAATTCTCGAATTAATAATTGCCTTTCATAAATATTGTTGGGTATGATCTGCTCAAAAGGTCCACAAAAAAGCAAGGCCCAATCAGAAACGAGATCAATTTAGCCTTATCATGTAGTTAGATAAGATTCTGACGCATAATATGGTTGTATACGCCTGTACCAGCGAAATCTCCTCCAAAAAATAATTACATCAATTATTGGTCATTATATACGAGGACCACGTTTCCATTTCTTGTAAATGTGGCAATATTGACAACTCATACAATTACAGAGTTACAGGTTTAGATTGACTTCTATTTTATTTTTCAAACTCGACATTGACAGAATGACAGAGCTCTTCACCGCCCAAAGCTACACAGTTTTGCACTTCCCTTTTCTTGTGTTAAGTGTGTGTGTATGTAAATTTGAGAATATGTACTCTACTCACTTTTCATTTTGATCTACTATGATTTTTTAGTATAATGATTCTTTTTCACATTCACAGTGTGAACATCATCGAAGGTGAATTACTTTCAGTAAGGTTTTTGTAGAAAAGTGATCAGTCACAAATTCCTAACATAAATGAGAAGTACTAATATTGAGTGTAATAGTAAAAGAACTTATGCCTCAATTCGTGTGTAACGTGTGTTGTCTGGTTCAAACGTTATTAGGATCAAACTTCAAATCTACAATTCTGGACTGGTTTCAAAAAAAAATAACTTTTACCTTGAGTTCGAATTATGAAAACATAGAACAAGCACCACTAGTACATGATTAAGAATGTCACACTTGAATACCACTTTACAAAAAACTATTCCACCCATTTTTTACCTTTTTCAACTTTACCAACGGAAAAAGCTAAAGATAAAATGCAAATTTAGTCCATATATATACTATTGTTTCCAAAATGCTATACGTTGTAGGTTGAAAATTCAAAATACTTATGTTTTGACAGTGCGTATAATAAAGATAATCACTCTACAGAATGTGTTATAAATCCCCAAATTTTAAGCTGGACAAAAATCCTTAGATTTCAAAATATTTGTATGAAAATCAGTGACACGTCATTACGAATAGGTTGAAATTATTTTTTTTTCACTTAATTACTAAGTAGTAAGGCCTACTAGTTTATTTCAACTAGTCGGCAACTACTTGATATTTGGTCAAACAACTATTTCAAACAATAAATGTCAGAGCGCCACTGATTTCCATGCAAAATTTGTCAAATCCAAAAGATTTTTTGAACCGTCTACATGTTCTTCAAAAGGTTAGTATTTCAAACAATAAACTAGTAGTAGGGCCTACTAGTTTATTTCAAAAGATTTGTTGTTTTACATATGCACTGTCAAATATGGATAATTTGATCCAGTCCATATTAAATATAGTTTCAATTGTGATAACAATTTCGCTTTAGGTAATATAGAGTGTAACAAGATACGGTTGAAATGATTAGAGTACTGCTCCTACTATAGTAAGCAGAATAGAGGAAGCAATTATCCTCGCCCAATGCTAATTTTTTAGAAACGCCTCAAGTAACGTGAGACAAAGGGAGTACCAAATTGTAACAGAAAATAGATAGAAAATCAATTTTTTTCAGATAAAAATACATTAATGTGGATTTACTTTGGTGATTCATCATCCCATGAACCAAAAAAATTCTTCTTGTGAACCAGGCAGGCGATAGAAAAAGCTAAACTAATTTAATCCAAGTATTTTCTCTTCATATATATACATTTACAACAGCAAAAGTAAAGCGACCTCTCAGAGCGCCAAGGGCAACACAACACAAGTAAGCTTCTTCACTTCAACTATTACAGTTTCGTCGATCATAATAAAAACAAAAAAAATGGTCAGGTACATAATAAAACCTTCTTGTTCTCTGCTACAATCAAATTTTAATAAATACAAGAAACCTGAATACCAAGAGAAGAAAGGGGAGAGAGGTCATCGCTTCAATGAGGTTAGAAACATATTTCAAGTCTCAAAGTAGTAGTAGTAGTAGTAGTAGTAGCACTTTACATATTACAATCCAAGGAACGCGCATTGCTTTCTTGCATGCTCAGGGATCAGCTTCCCCAATAACTCTGCTGGGACGCCCTTGAGCTCTGATTAATGGAACCGGGAGGAACGAGTTAGATACAGTTACGTATACCACACCATTAGGGAGATGAAAACTGGATATAGCACGAAGGATGACTAACCATGTGGCTTAAAGTTGAATAATGGCGGAACAAACCGCCCATTAGGTAGTCTAACATTCGGATCGCGCAACTCATCAAAGAATGGATGGACTAACGCCTCCAACTGTATTATAAAAAAACAAACATTGCAGATGATTATGAGAATGATTTTCAACACTTTCCATAGAAATGAAAGAGAATCTTGACGATCCAATAATATCCTCTTCACTTTCAACTCAATTGAGAACAATAATTAGCAGTGTCGTATATGGATAGGAAATTGTTACGAAAGAAACTTAAACCACATGCAAAGGCCAATGTCTTTCAAAAATTTCAAAAATATCATATACTCGGGGTCACACTTCCAGGATGAATCATGCTTATTGGCAATGTTTCAGTAAATGCACAAGGTTGTATTCAGGAAATAAAGTAATGAAATAAAGTAATGCTCACCGCAGTGCACCGCAGGTTTGGAGAATACTGCAGTAGCCTTGAAACAACATCAACGGCCTCAGGTGGCATCCGCTTGTGAAAGATCTGCAGATGAGAAAAGTTTGTCAAACTATGCAAGAAGTACATAAACCATCATCATCGACACAAATTGAAGTTAAATGTCATTACCTTGTGCCATGGGTGAGCTTTAATTTGGGGGAATTTGAATTCAGTGTAATTGGGGTTCATGCATTTAATCTCCTCCCTTGTTGGGGTACCCAGTACCTACATACAAAGAAGTGTTTAAAATTCATATTCATTAGCTTAGACATAAACCATAATGGACAGTGAATGCAATATGAATGTGATCTAACAGATGGAAGGCCAGGTGCTTCAAAGTAAATGTACTACGGAGTATTAACATAGTAAAGATCAACCATGATTACCTTAATGATTTCAACAAGCTGATCAACTCCACTTTCACCAGGGAAAAGGGGCTGAAATAGAAATGTAACTTCTGTTTAGCAAATTAAGAGCATCGTCAAGAATCAGTTGAAGGAAAATGGTAGTTCAGTCACCAACCTGTCCAAGCAGTAATTCGGCCAAGACGCATCCAGCAGACCAGATGTCAATGGCAGTAGTATATTCTGTTGCACCGAATATGAGTTCAGGAGCACGATAGTACCTCGAACATATATAGGAAATGTTTGGTTCTCCTTTGACCTACATATTGAGTCAAATAACATAAATAACCTTACTAGGTTAAGAAGCCTAAAGATGCCTTCACAGAGGGAGGGGAAAGGTATGGTGCTCACCAGTACTTTTGCACTTCCAAAATCACATAACTTCACCTGATGGGTGTGTGGATTAACCTGTAGACAGTAGGTTGAAAAGTAAGTTGTTTGTTAGTACTTGCTATCATATGCATTAAATTGAAAATAAACTTACCAACAAATTTTGTGGTTTAATATCCCTGTGGCACACTCCAACACTGCCATGGATATATGCAAGTGCTCGGAAAATCTGCCATGAAAAGACAATTTAGGTTTAGAGAAAAGATTCAGCCTATGAAAAAAGTCATAACTACTTAAATTTGAAAAAGAATATCCAGGCATTTGTAGAAATCTAACAATACAATGCAAGTGGGACAAAGTATACCTGATAAGCATAAAGCTTAACATATATCATTGGCATCCTCTGACTCATCTTGTTATAATGTCTAATAACCCTATGAACAGTCTCAGGAACATATTCCAGCACCAAGTTAAGAAAAAGCTCATCCTTCTCAGTGGTTGAGAAGAAACAATGCTTCAAAGACACAACATTGGGGTGGTCCAGGAGACGCATGGTTTGCAGCTCTCTGTTCTTGTACCTCTTATCTTGAAGAACCTTTTTTATGGCAACAGTTTCACCTGTTTCAAGACATTTGGCCTGAAAGAGAACATTAGCATAAATAAGTGTTCTGATTTGCGAATGCATGGAAACTATTGTTTTTCCTTGCACTGGGCAAGGAGAAGGCATCACAGCAGACAGTACCTGAAACACTACTCCAAAAGATCCCTGCCCCACAATACGCTCGGCCATATAACTGATTGTCTGAAAAAACAAGGATTGAATAATATATAAATAGGAAAATAACAAACTTAGCAAATCTAGTAGTATAATGCAAATACTGAGTATCGAATTTAACCTGTTTTGGTTGGCCATTTTTGCCCCCGATTGTGGTCACAATTATATGACCAGTTTCTGTTCCATTACCATCTACGTAAACCGGTTCCATATCCTATCACATAGGGTTAGAATTAGCAGTTAGCACATCTATAAGCAACAGCTTGTGACAACATACAGAATGACTACTTTATTGTAATTATTTGTACCTTGTCATCCTTGAGTTTCATCTCATTCATCTCATCTGGCAGCTTATCCAGTCCACCAGGCTTTCGACCAGGATCTCTTACACCGTTCGGAGGAGCTACACTAATTGAGGCCATTCACTTTTAATAGTAACAATCGAGGCAGGCTTTCTCACCAGTTATGCCCGGCTAAGATAAAGAAGCAGGCCCAGAACC
Organism: Salvia hispanica; assembly: GCF_023119035.1. NCBI lineage: Eukaryota > Viridiplantae > Streptophyta > Magnoliopsida > Lamiales > Lamiaceae > Salvia > Salvia hispanica. Next base: position 5,681,782 of record NC_062967.1, on the reverse strand, counting down.
TATCTGCAAGAAATCCAACTAAGGTTAAGCAAAATCTTCATCAAGGTAGAAATTGCAACAATTCCACCCAAAACACCTAACGAAAATTGAGAATAATTGCATCAAACAACAACAACACAGCTACATCCACCACTTAAAAGGATATTTGTGTATGAAGTAGTAGTACTAAATAGATGAACAATGAAGCTAAACAGACACTCATAAACACAGAACCAACACCTCAAATGTAACTCAAAAGTACAGAGCATCTCTAATATTACAACGCTGAAAATTCCCCAGCAGCTTCCATAGACACAACGGAAAAAAACCGGTCGGTAGCATCAGATCGAGATCTACGAAGTAAGACATCTATTACAAAGTCCAGAAAAACCAAATTTACGAAACTTCCCAAACAATTCCCAATTTGTTCCAACACAAACGCAAAACCAACGAATACGAGAATAATCAGGCACAAAAAATCCCTGCAACAAGCCTACAACAAGCACGAGAAGGAACCACACGGAACAAAATCAATCACAACCAATTTTCAGCTAAAGTTCGGAAAAAATGCACCCAGACCTTTAATTGAAACTCAAATTCAAACAAATTAAACGAGAGGGACGCACAAATCCAAGCACGCAGAGTTATTCAGCTACTCAGACTTTCATACCGTGACGCATCACAAAAAAACAATAAAACTAAAGCTCACGGATCCAAAAACACGCACCCGAAGAAAATGAAATGAATCGAATCAGCCACCGCCGAAATCGTAAAAAATATATCCCGACGAATCAACGATTCCTGTTTTTCCGCTGATTTTCGCCTGAAAATTATCAGAATTATGTTTGAATGAGGGTAAGGTGAATAGGCAGCCAGCTATTTGATGGGAGGGGTCAGTCAGTCAACACGATAATGACTCCGAAAGCATATAATAAAGCAATCAAATCTCATTATCATAAATATTATTATAATCATTTTCTAATTAATTTACAGCTCTACTTTAACCTCTGCTTTTGACCATTCAAACCCTTTTGCTTTTCCGAAACAAATTATTATGTCAGTCACATTTTATTTTAACGTTTTCGCATTTATTCAAAACCCTAATTGGCCCCTTCCTGAGCTACGATCTAATCCATTGAACGGCGCCGTTTGACTCAAAACTCTTTTCTAGCACTCTTTTAACGCATGCGATTTGTGTATTTACTTTAGTCTAAAACTTTGTCATAAATATAATCAGTGGTTTATTAACTCTGATTAAAAAATCGGTTGAAACATATCTCATCAAAAAAACTAGATCTTATGGCCCAACTCCCACATTACATATATAGATATATTTTACTATCAATTAGTACTATAATATCGGCATGTAATATTGTAAATGACATTTCACATAAGCATGTCACACATTATCTCACATTCCATATTGCGTACTAGATTAATTAATAAAACAGCTTATTGTTTAATTAATTATTTTGTGCATTAGATTTCTTTTGGATTAGGTTTAGCCTAAATTGGCAGACTAAAAACAAACCGCGTGAGTCCAAGGCGGCAATCATGATTTAGTGCAACCACTCTTTGACATGTTGTTTTCCTGTCATACACAACCTGCTAACAGTTGCTACAATTAAGTATTATCAATGTTATAATCAACATTCAACATCTTACATCTCTATGTGTTTATAATGTTAATGTTTTATGATCCTTGTTTTATGATTTTGTTCATAACAAAGTAACATATGGTCGTAAAAAATATAGGTGATTTACACCCTGATTATCTCCACTTAATCTTTAATTTTTTTTATTTAAAATATATTGTGAAAATTTTTCTAATAGCAATGAACAAACTCAAACCTACTTTGTAAATTGAATCGACCCAACTTGAGATTATCAATTCGTTCAGTTTAGGATGGGAAACTTATTCAGTTTAGAATGGTTTGGAGCAAATCGGTTTAGACCAAATTCGATGCATAGGAATAGTATTTTTTTTTTCTCAAATTTAAGAATAAGAATATTTTATAAGTTCTCCAATGTGACATACATTTAAATTTTAAAATACACAACACAAATATGTAAAGAATCAAATAAAAAAAATAAGAAAGGATTAATCCAAACCAAAACAAACTCAAATGTTTGGTTTGGCATGCTAATTGGGTTTGGTTCCATATAGATAATTTTGATTCCAATTTGTGTGGGTTCTGTTTGGTTTCAAAAGGAATAAGAAGGATTTAGAGAGTTTTTAATTTAGAATTTATTTTTTTCTACCTTATTCATGATCATTTATCCAATATTATTCATATACATCCAAACTAGACATATATAATCTCTTATCTAACAAAGTAGTTGGTGAAATGATATACTAATACATATTAATATTGTGAGATTATGAGTTAGATATGTAGTGTCAACGTCCTCTAACTTTAAATGCATGATATATATTTTTAATATAAAATATAGTAATAGGAGTACTTTAAACCGAATAGATTATTACTGTTTATATTGAAAGCCTAAAAATGAGATTAACGTGAAACTATAGTGATGATGACAATTGCGAATCCACTTAATTCATAGTATCTCATAGTATAAGATATAGTATGATTCATATAATTATTATAAGGGACATTTATATGAAAATATAATTACATATGGTGGGCCCCTTGCTTTAACTAAACCCCGAACTTGCCTATCGTAATAATTTGCCTTCAATTTGATGTTATCCATATTTAAGATAAGTCTTGGCGACATTAACAATAACGACCGTGATTAACTTATGACTTTACTAGAGAAAGAGATGTAACAAAATTGTACTACTACAAAATATTCGCATCTTCCATAATTATATTCCTCTTCGATCCTCAAAGAAAAAACATTTTATTGAGTTTTAATAAATACAGAGAAATTATACTAAAAATTATTCTAGTTTAACCCACCTCGACATTAATTTATTTGCATTAATATATAATGGTAATCAAGCTTTCAATTTCATGCAGTTTATAAAATTAAATTTTTCACTAATAATATTGAGGTATTTAAACAATATAAATATGTAAACAAAATAAATAATGATAACATGATGCTCACATAATTAAATAGGTTTTGAATAAAAATTATAATCGGCCGGAATTTTTTTATATAAAGAATTGGTACGTTTTGGTTTTAAATTTCATACAACAAATGAAATAAAAATAAAATATTGAATAGAAGTATTATGGGTTTAGCTCGATTTTATCCGTCATAAATATGTACAGTCTTTTAATGGGTTTCCTATCATAAGCAACTTCGTCACTTATACTTTCGTTGATAAAATCCAGAAATCGATATTTATAATCCATTTATTCACACCAAATTATTGGATATATATTGGAGAAGAAATCGATGAAAGGAATACTTATTTCATGATGAGATGGTGGTGCAAGTTTCAAAATTGTCGGATTCAATGCCATTGTTCTACCATAGGGGGACATTTTACTTAGGATGAAATTAATCTAATATTGATAAATAATGAACCAATAAAAGGGATGAAAACTTTAAGGGAAGGCACGTGCTTCCAAATGTGAAGCGCCAATATTATTGGGTGCTTTGAGGTCACATATACACTAAGCAATCAAAATTTGAATCAAAGTTTAATTATATAACAATAATCCATCTTTTAACGATATATACTCCTCCGTGAATTTTTATGTTACATTTTACCATGTCGTAGTATAGTTATAGAGTTTCTTTTAACTCTTTGCATACATGCAAAAAGGAAGCTACAGCTTTTATATATACACGAACTACCTTAAAGGTATAATTTTGTTTATGAACTAAAAGTTATAAATACTTCAAGTGTAAAGTATTTTAGCATTTAACATAGTTTATCAATATTGACAAATTCATAGTTATCGTAACAAGTAGCAATTGAATGACATTATAAATAGCTGAAGTATATACATCATGGTTTAATTAATAATGTGAACATTTCGTAACAATTAGCAATCATGTGAAAATATGAATACCTAACTAGCTTGTATATTTGGATAAAAAAAAATTAGTTCTATGCGTCTGAACTAAAATAATTTTGGATGATGACATTTTTTTTTGGCATAATATATCAAAATGATTACGTATGAATATACAGAAAAAAAAAAAAACAAAATAGCTATGATTTTAATTTGGTACAGATGAGATGGCATATAAAACGATAATTCCAGAATATGTTGGCAATTAGTTGGTGAAAACTTAGCTGTATTATGCAATGATTGATTCATTCACTTATAATATAGACATATTCTACTCCACTAATATAGGCCATAGACCTTAGGCCATATAGCCTCATCAACTACCACACATTTCATATCAACCTAATTAATTATATGTCCTTATCAAAATCAATATAATAAAACTTTAATTTTGCCGCATGCAATGATTATCATATAATAAAAAATATAATAGTTAGCATCGTCACAAAACATAAGACTGAATTTATTTTGGCTATGTACCTTACAATATAGTTTAAGTGTACATAATCAATTCAAATTATAAACAACTAGCATTCAACTACTTCATTTAGTATATGAGGTAGGGATATTTGACTCAGTTAGAATATTTTTCGCTCTAAATTTGAATTTTTAGAGTACCCAAAATTCGAACCAAAAAATCATCAATTTACACTATCCCTCTTTTCTCTGCTAAAAAAATATGAATAAATAATTAGTTGTTAAACCTGCCATTATCTGCGATATTATACACACTAATTGAATTTAGGAAAACCCCAATTTCGGCCAGGTAGTCTGGGCCGAGCTGGCCCATTCTAAACCCATCTTATTCACCTTCATAAGGAATAAGCCCATTTCAGAAAAATAGGAAGAAAGCCATTTTACTTTAATACTCTCTCCGTTCCATAATAATAGAGTCATTTTGTCATTTTAGTACATTCCATAGTAATAGAGTCATTTTCATTTTCAGTAAAAGTCAACACATTTTTCCACATCTACTTTACTCCCTCTTACTTTTCTCTCTCTTTATTTCTCTATCTTTTTCGTTTTCCACTTTATTCTCTCTTTACTTTAACTCGCCTAACACAATTTTTCGTTAATCTCTTTGTCGAAAAGAAACGTCTCCATTACTATGGAACGGAGGGAGTAGTATTTTAGTAAAATGATTATTAAAAATCAATGTGGCTAACATGAAAGAACAATCACTGAGCGTCGGCACCATCAAAAGATTCAAAACGTTAATGTTATATCAAATCGAAATAGATATAGGAATATCCACTAAACTAAATCATATTACTTAAAATAATTTCATTTTGATTGAGTTCGATTTCTACTCAACCGAAAACCCTCACATACTTTAATCTTATAATTTGATGCTCTAATAAGTTTGAGCACGTATAAGTCAATACTTTCACAGTTATTCTATTTCACTTCTTTCAAACATTCAACGAACATTTGAGTCGCATAATATAAACATAGGATGAAGTGAATACGAATCCTTAATCAAAATGAATTAAATGTGAAAATACTTTTAGTCCTTTAGTCACGTAGATGTAGAGTATCATGCAAAACATGAGTTCAAATTCAATCACAACTAATTACAATCATTATTTTATTCTAATTATGAAAGCGGTGGCACTATGAGCTCGTGCATTCCATTTTTTCTCACTCTTAATTTCGTAACGAATGTAATGGCTTACATGCTAGCTAGTGATTGCTTCCTCCAACTTTCTTACGTTGAATTAAGTATTGAAACATCTTTCCCATCATGCCTGGATTATGAGTACTACTTTTGTCCTTCTTGATAACACATAACTTAAAAATCTCAATATAAGCGAACACTAAATGTATCTCTTTGTACCAGATAACACACAAACATAAAAATCTCATTAGAAAAAGCAATACACCATATATAATCAAAGCATAATAGAGGCGACGTGTCATCATTTATTCATTTATATGGAATTTTTTCCTATTAATAATGACGAATATTGGCACGGTGGCAAATGCACGTTTGTTAGTTTATGGGATGAAAGCGACATATCATAAAATTCAAGGGTTTTTATAAGGAAAATGAAAATAAATAGGAGTAAGAAATAAAAATACTAACAAAGTATTGCGTATGTGCAATGAAATGCACAATGAATATGGAATCTGACGTATCGTGCTCTGACAACAAAAACATATTTTTATTTTTTTGGTTAAAATTGATATCCACTTCCACGTTTTTAAGGCAATCAATTCAATCTACCAACACACCTCAAGAAAGTAAATTCAACTTAGCAACTTCTCTAACCCACAAAATATGTACATTTGTCAATTGAACTGAGAAAGTTCATTCACTTTATGAAAACGAAAAATAATTGTTTTAAGTTGTTCAAGTGTTTCTAGCTACCATATAACACGTGTATTGAAAAAGTGAATGTATATTACATGAAAATTAAAGTAACAAGAGTAAAACGAAGAAATTGGCATCATCTTAATTACTAGAAAATTCTCAAATATGTCATCTTTTATGAAACAAGAGATGTCTCGAAATAAAATATTTATTTAGATGATACTGATCTTTTTGATAAATACCAACACCGTACTTAATTTTAAATGATACACTATAGATTGATGCAAATAGGGAGAGCTAAAACAACAATTTTAAAAGAGATGCTTTTGAACTTTGCTTTATGGAGATAAAACTAATGGAAGAAGATGACTCAGTATGATAAAACTATATAGTACTCCATCAAATTAGTAGTGTGATCTACTGTATTAGTTTAAACTCAAATCAGCCACCTTCAATTGAGGTCGTGTTATCATTCAATTGAACTACATGTGGATGCCAGTTAAATGTTTCATAACAATGGAAAAAGAAATCCCATTAATTTCTTGATGTGTGGTTGCAAATTTTAATCTTGATCTAGTTCCAAGATATTATCTTCTAGAAGACCCTTTTTAGGGAAGAAGTTTCCATTTTGTATGCAACAAAAACTTTCAATGTAGAGCTGAAGTAGGTAGAGACTTTTGTCTAAAAAATCAATAGCCAGAATATTTCCATTTGAGTTAGGTATTTGATAATATAATGTAGGGAGCAGTGAACAGATCATAGAATTCGATAAAAAAGACATTTACCAAATTATATAAAATGATATAGAGTGTGAATAGACCCATCCAATATTGATCATATTATGAGCCTTCAATGTGCCGTTTTTTGACTCTTTCCAATGAGAATCAAGAAGTCTAAACTCACGAAATAATTAATTAAAAAAATAGTCATAATACTCCCCTTAATTGGAGCATTGACTTCTCTGAAACATTATTATTACTAGCTCTAGAAAAGAAATTATTTTAAAACATCATTATTAAACCAGGTCAACGGGTGTAAGGGCTATTTTCGTCAAAGCGGACAGGTTTCGCGCGTTCATACAAAGTCACGCGTCTGGGTCCCACTACGCTGGCACGTGTCCGTCTGCGAAGTTTCGACGTGGCTCTTGTCTTGCGTCGCGTGTTCCACAACCTATCACGCATTCATATTCTTTATTATTCCTTATATTTTATTATAATTACTTTCGCCAATATATACTCCATTTATTTTGTTTATTGGAAAAGTTTGTTAAAATAATCATATTGCGAATATATAAGTTTGCAATTGTACAAATATTTTAAAAAGATTAATAATTAGTATGTACTATTCCTTCCGTCCCACTCCAGATGGCCATATTGAGTGACACACAATTTTAGGAAAGATTATTAGGTAGAATAAAGTAAAGAGAAAAAAGGTACTCCTATTCGAATATTTTAATGAAAAGAGATGATAGAGGATGTTATTTTTAAAATTGGAAAGTGGTCATTTTGATTGGGACAAACAAAAAGGGAAAAATGACCATCTTAAATAAGAGAGTACTTATTATTTATATCTTTTTCTCTTTTTAAAATTACTTATACTACAAATTATGTGAATGAAAATTATTCAATATTAAGAAATCACAACTATATTATTTTAAAATATTTAATTAAATCTCAACGTATTGATTTTAGAAAGACATGAATCGTTATCCATATCTTTTTTATTGAAACAAATGTGTGCATTATAAATTCAGTGGATCTAGAACTAACCCGAAACAAGAAATTTTCTAAAAATACACTAAATTCACTCATCAATAATAAAACCACTTACATATTCTCATTTCGAATAAAATTATCCCAAGACTAAATACAAAATACGAGCACAATAATTATAAAAAGAAACGATATCACAAAAGTGTAAACGAATCAAACACCCCACTAGATTCGAGTCTTGAAGGAATCACGAAAATCAAATTCATGATATTCATAGTAATACAGAAAGTGTTAAACCGGCACTTTCCGGTCACCACAAGTTGACAGCCGGTTTCTCGGTCTCAAGCAGCCCCCACCCAGCTATAAGTATTGATTCAAGCCAACTTGGGCACAGTTTTGATCATCTTTTCCACACGGACAGAACTTCAAAGAAACCCCCAGAAGCTAAAAATCCAATCTTTGTTAATATTAGATTCGTGTAAGAAGAAAAATTCCATCGTTTCAAGAATATAATTGTCTGAAAGAGCTGAGTGGAAGCCGATCTTGTGGTGTAACTGATTGAAGATGGGAGCAGAAGCAGAGGTGGTAGTTCGAACAAGCCTCCCTATGTTGGATGTGCCTCCTTCTCAACTTGTAAGATTTCTATCTCAACTTCCTTTTTAAAAAATAAAAATAAAAATGATTTCATGATTTAAGCTGGCATATGTTTTCTTGCATATGCATCTGTTGAGTAATAGGTTTGGTTCTTGAATTGTGGGACATTTCTGCTTGGCTGTGGAAAAATTGATTCCCTGTCTTGGATTTATTCATGAGATTTGAGGAAAAAGAACAAAGAAAGATTCTTGATCAAAAAGATTCAATCTTTTGGTGGAAAGATTTCTGGCCTGTTCTTGGATTCTTGGGTAGATATGGTGGAATTTGCTGTGAAATTTAACAAATAACAATTGATTGGTTTTATATTGTTGCTTGAGTTGTAGGTTTAGCTCTTGAATGGTGGAATATTTATCCCCCCTGGGGAAAATTTTTGATTGGTTGTGAGTTTTAGATATGGTTATGAGATTTGGGGAAAGATCATGGAAAGATTCTTGATAAAAAAAAAATTCAATCTTTCTGGTGGAAAGATATCAAGCTGTACTTGGATTCTTGGGGAGTAGATTAGTTTTTTTGGTCAAGAAAGGTGTATTGTTGTATATGAAATTTCACAAAATTGATAAATGATGGGTTTCATATTGTTGCTGGATCATTGGAAGATTTAAGTAGAATTCTGGGAATCATTTTTTCTTTAGATCAGATTCCTGATGCTTTTTTCTGCAACCTCTCCTTTTTTGTCTACTGAAAGTTGATAATCTTTATCCTACTAATTGTAAATCAGCATGATCTCTAGGCAATTTTTTCTCAAATTATTCGATTGATTGCTCACGAGTATGTGTGTGTGTGTAAAGGATGTTAAATCTCCGGAGACGCCTGTGCTGTTTGCCCCAAGCATCCGTTCCGGTGGTTTTGCTGATATTGGTCCACGGAGATACATGGAAGACGAACACATAAGGATAGACGATCTGTCAGCACACTTGGGGTCACTCATCACAGTCCCCGAACCTAGTGCCTTCTATGGGGTGAGTGGCTTTTTCGCCTTTTCTTTTCCATTGATGTTGCTGTGGCGCAGCATCTGAGTTTTGATGCATTTTGCAGGTTTTTGATGGCCATGGAGGGCCTGAGGCCGCGGCTTATGTCAAAAAACACGCGATGAGATTCTTTTTTGAAGACGGTGATTTCCCACAAGCTTCTGAAGTAGACGATGACTTCGTATTGGAGGTTGAGAATTGCCTGAGGAAAGCATTTCTACTAGCAGATATGGCATTGGCTGAGGACAGTAGCGTGAGCACTTCTTCTGGAACTACTGCTTTGACAGCTCTCATCGTTGGGCGGTACATTTTCGTCCTTCACTCTTCGTGATCAATTGGATTGTTGTACAATGTTTATCGTCACGATTTAACAACATTTCTAAATGGTTTGCAATATGCACATTGTTGAAGTTGGATTATAGTAACTGTCTTTATCTAGAAACTGAGAAACACTTTGCTTCGATCCAGGCTTTTAATGGTGGCGAATGCGGGAGACTGCCGAGCAGTTCTGTGCCGGAAAGGCGAGGCAATCGATATGTCTCAAGATCACCGGCCTACTTATACTTCAGAGAGAAGGCGTGTTGAGGAATTAGGTGGATTCATTGATGACGGCTATCTCAATGGCGTTCTCTCCGTTACTCGAGCCCTGGGCGACTGGGACATGAAACTGCCGCGAGGCTCCTCCTCGCCTCTCATTGCAGAGCCTGAATTCCGCCAAATCACTCTAACGGAGGATGACGAGTTTCTCATAATCGGATGTGACGGAATCTGGGATGTCTTGTCTAGCCAGCAAGCCGTTAGCCTCGTCCGTCGGGGGCTCAGACGGCACGACGATCCAGAGCAATGCGCTAAGGACCTCGTCATGGAGGCCCTTCGTCTCAACACTTTCGACAATCTTACAGTGATCATCGTCTGTTTTACGTCTCTGGATCAAACAGAGCAACCCTCGACTCGCCAGAGGAAGCTGAGGTGCTGCAGCCTCTCCGCGGAAGCTTTGTGCAGCCTCCGGAGTTTCTTGGACGGAGGTAGCAACCGATGATCGCCGGTTTTTGTGCCCATCTATTTAAGGGAGGAGAGCTACCAGTGGTGGCCTCAAGAAGAGCAGCACTCTGAGCTGTTTAGAAGTTTTGTTTATGACATTCTTTCCTGTTTTGTATCCTAATTATTTCACTGGTGTGGTGTACATATAATTGGTGGGTTGATAAAATAAGAGTGTTGTAAGAATTTTTTGACTATATAGTTTTATTTATCTCAAATTCATTCTATTAACTAAAATTGTACGAAGTATATACGGGCAACATATGTGAACAAGTGTAGAAACAATTGAAAACTCTATTGCCAACAAGAATTGATCTTTACAAGTACACAAGTATCTCATTAGCTTCTCATCTGCACAAACAATTATTCAGTACCTATGCTGTTGATTCAGTGGAATAAGTTTTAGCGAACTGCGCAAACCGTTCCAAGCCACGACCGAGCAAGCTTTCGAGAAAAGGTTGGAGCGCCTAAACAGCATAGCACAATGACATAAGTAGACCTCCTTGCAGGCTACAACAAATGCTTCAAACTGGAAAATGATTTTTTTGATACTTACAGATGCCACTGGAGTCAACAGTGGTGGAACTTCATACGAAACAGTAAGCTGCAGTACAAGAAAGATTAGTAGAAAGATTAGTGTGACAAAATATAGTAGATGTTAAGCTTCTAAAAATGGTAGAAAAACCCTCTTAATCCTATTCTTTCTTGAAATAAAACTAATTGATGTAACAGGCATTGTTGATGTGTGTCATGAACTGGCTTATAGAACTACTCATCGTATAGGTTTGTCTATTAGATTAGTAGCAACTAGCAAGTTATCATCAATTTCAGTACAAAGCTAAGAGAGAAATATAATTGGGAATTGCAAAAACATATAATAAAACATAGAATATGAAAATAAGTGGATGATTTCTCAAGAAGACATACTTCTACCAAACAAGAACTAGCGCTTTTAGGGAAGAATCTTACAGCTCCCCTGCAAATAAGCAAACAAAACGTAGTGTGAAGCATTGCTGGATAGAAATAGCCTTTCCAAGTTACTAGGTTTGAAGATGAAGATTTATTGAAGGACATGGGTGTTCGGTTTAAGAGATAAGGCATGATTGATAAAATCATTAGACTTGATCAAAATTTTCATTTGCATGACTTGGCTCGTGATGGATAATGCAGCCACACTCTAATCATCTGCTAATCCTGTCAATCTCATCTCATCCATCATATCCACTAAACCAACCCCCCCCCCCCCAGCCATTTTGTAAATGTAGACAAGCACATAGACTACACACGGAATGCAAAGTGCACCTGACGTGTAACTAGATGTTCATAAAAGAACTGAAGTAAACAACTGATCTCAAAGAGATTTCATGCATATGATAGAGCTTTAACAAAAAAAACATCTTCCCCTTATCTTTTAAGCTTGAGAAAAATTGCAAATCTCAAGAAATCCTGAATGACTACTGATTTCATATAAAAAGCCTCAAGACAGAAACAGAATATATGGGAATGTGAGCAAGATAGAAGTCAGATGTCAAGCATATCCTCTGTGAAAATCTGAATACTACTAGGCGAGATGTGCCAGTTCTCCGTACCTATTAGGAAGACCCTCGAGAGATCTCCAATGGATTTTCTGGTTTGGTATAGGCTGCAAGAAAGAACCAATTTGGCAAATCAACCAAGAAAGCATTGAAGATGATGGAATTAGTCACACTTTTGTCCTTTTGGTATGAATACCTGCATATTTCGAGCAAGCCAAGAAAACTCTATATCACGCCCAAATGCTTTATACTTGAGTGCCCATCTTGATAGGTCAGGTTTATCCTCCAAAATCTAACAAAGACACTTTTGAATCAATTTAACCAGCTCAAGATCAATTGGAGAGAATCACAGTCAATTTCAAACCTTATCTTCATCACACCCAATATTCTCATTGTATCCAAAATACACGAACATAGAACATTTCAATCTTAAGAAAAACCCTAAAAAGGCCCGAATAATCACATACCTTCACAGATGAAATGAACGGCATCCACTCAGGAATGGCTTCACGATCAGAGTAACACTTATAAGCAACCGAAATCGGGACATCTAACTCCTTCTTCACCCTTTCACATCACCAAATTATGCAATTCCACTCAATCGCATAGCACCACCAAACTAAGAAATTACTTTAACGAAAAGCATAAACAGTAAGAAGAAAGGGGGAAATCTGTTACGTGCAATCCTGCCACTCCATAACGGGGGAGAAAGGTCTCCGGAATTTGACGCCGGTAAGCTGTTTGTGAAAAGTCCTGTTTGAAGGGGCGTAAAATCTGCTGATATGCAGCGCTTTTTTGGCGAATGGATTAAGATGGGAGGATAGAGAGCGCGGCCTGAGCTTCTCCGCGCCGTATGTGGCGTGGTGGTTGATTAGTGCCACCACCGCGGTTGCTGAAGCCGTCGACATTGGGGATGATAAAAAGCGCCGGCGATCAATCTGCCTTTTGAGATTTTTCAACGTTTTCTGACTTCAGAGAATAGTTTCAGCTGCGTTTTTCTTCGTCGGGTCGCTCCGAATATGCTAGCGGGTCAACCCGTATCTGAAGTCTGAATCACTTTGGATTCTAACAAAAATGAAAAATGCATCCAATCACAAACTGTTACCTATTACTATAACTAAAATAACAATAAATGAATCTTTCTTTCTTTCTTCACAAACTTAGTAATAACAATAAATGAATCTTTCTTTCTTTCTTCACAAACTCTTATAAATACAAAACTTAAATAATTTAGCAATATTTATTTGAACCGTCCGCCACATATATTATAGTATTATTTTTAGAGAAATTATAAATCCTTTGTAGGCGCATGTTAACCTATGGATATTGGACATGTGGTGTGGTGGGCGCAAGTGTGGATATTCAATTTTCATGGATATCACAGAAGCATGGAAAATTGGGTTCGTTTGATTGAGTTTCACATCACCTAAACCTAAACACTTCTGTAAATTTTATGACGCAACAGCTCAAAATAAAATGTGCACATCTTGATTTTGTCTTCCCTAGTCTACGATTTACTTATTTTTAACACATTCTACTCCATACAAGCTTGTTTAATACCCAATAAAAGCTACTACTCTAAAAATAAAATAAACTTTTGAAGGCTTAAATAATGCAACATTATTTTTAAGCCTCAGAATTTCACAGTAACAATTTGAAGCCCAAAAATGCATCTATTCTTAGTACCTATCGTTTACTTAAAAAGTATACACATGAAACTGCATTTCTAATCTCATCTAAGATTATTAGCACCACATATTTAAAATTACAGAAAAATGTTATACATAAAGCTACATAAAGTAAACGTAACTATTCTAACTGATTCAATGGGGAAAAGAGTAGAAAGAGTGAGAAAAATACCATCCACAGCTGTTCTAAAGATATACTACAACTCTCTTTTTACAATTCAGAAAGGGAATCCTGTATGCAAGTTCTTCTTCGAGGACTCAGCTAACCTTTTCACGCATTTCGCGTCTTTATATGCTGAGAGCAGCTCCTTTGCCACGCTCTCGGGGTGACAAGATATAAACGCCTTGGTGAATCTTTTATCCGACATCCTCATCGCTCTCAACAACAGTGGTCCCTTTATCTGGGGAGTAAGTCCCATATCCTCGATTTTACATGCTATCTGGAAACGCGGTTTCAAGACCCTCTCCAGGTTGAAGAAGATCAAGAACGGGTTATGAACTACCACGCTGGCTGGTAGTTTCATTGTACCGAGAATATATGTCATGTTCCTCTGGACTTTATCAACGGATAGAGTCAGCACGAGCGGAGAGCGTCCGATGAGGCCAAGATAGTCATCCTCCGAAAGCCCGTATTTCTCCATATTCATCATCTTCTCATGGATGGTCTCCATGCGTGATATGGCAACTATGGATACCACGTGTTTGTACATTTTTGAATGCTCTGAGACTCCAGTTCTCCGGATGTAATCTATCTTCTCTTCGTTCAGGTTAGTGCGTGGGATCAAAGTGGGGCGAGAGAGAAGCACGGTTATCAAGTCATTTTTACTAAGGCCCAACGACTCGTACATGGCAATGACGGGTTTCACTTTGTTGTGGAAGTCATAGGTCAGTAGAGAAGGATTCCGCACAATGGCCTTCACTAGTACCTCCTTCGATCCAAACAAACCCTCCAAATACACGAGGCGCTCATTCAGATCAATGTTGATTCTGCAGTTAAGCAAGCGGGGACGGCAGTGTATCATTTTTACAAGGTCAGCTGATTTTACGCCCAAGCGAGAAAGTATGTCGAGCTTTGATCGAAGGTTATGAATGTCCATCTTTCGTAGAGACGAACGTCGCTCGAAAATCTTGGATATATCACTCTCACTACAACCCCATTCTTTGAAAATTTCAGCTGATTCTCTAACTTTTTCCCCATCACCAGCTGATTCTGTCTCTTTTTGTAGACTATCAATGGATTCACAAACTGTTGTGTGAAAATGCCCAGGTCTTAGAACATAACGATATAAGCTGAAGCGGAGCAACTTAAAACTTGAAGGCACAATATCATCAGTCTTCTCAAGCAAATGTAGACCCTGAAGAAACCCCAAATTTTTTTTAAGAGTGATCTTTGTATATATCTACTATCTACGCAGAAAGAGGGCAACCATTAATCCTGTTGGGACTAAAGAGAATGCCTCACCAAAAACAGTCCACAACAGCATAGCTATAGAAGAGATTGTGGCACCAACAAAATCTCGAACATGATAGCTATTGAAGACAGCAAAATAACCGAATCTCTAATCAAGTTTCCACGTTTCTAGTAGACCAAGGTGTCTACTCTGTTCAAATGTTAGCCGCCTAGGAAGGGGGTAAAAATGACTACACGGTACTGAACTAGTGACTATTTTAATGTTTTCGTCGAGGAGTCTAGAATCAAGTTTCTGCATATCTACTATCTAGTAGGATCAATGTTGTCTACTCTATACAAATGTTAGTATAAATAATTAACCGATAAACAAGTGATCGTTTCAAATGTTCGGACAGAGGGAGCAATGAAAAAGTATTCAATTAAGTTCCCTTTCCTTTATGTTCGATGATGCAAGCGACAAAACATTCTGCTCTACATTCTTTTAAAGTATCCTACATTCTTGGCATTTACCAAGCGACAACACAATACAGTTTTAACACTTGATCTTAAAGCTGAAAAATTGCTACAGAGCATCAACATTATAAAAACACAAGCTAAACTTTTAGTATAGAGAAAAAAAAATAAGTACTAATACTTCTAATGTTAGTAATAACAGTTTCAAACATCACTTTACTTTTCTTCCCCCTTTTCTGCTAATTTCATTGCTAGCATAAAACTTACTTCTAATGCCAATGCTTACAACTACAAATCGTGTATATAAAACCACTAATTTATTTAATTAATTTGATTTTCTTCTTCTGCTAATTCCATACAAAAACCAGCATAATCGTCAGTACAAATTATTCATCATAGAACAGCCAATTATTATCGATGCAAGTGGCTTAGTTGAAGCATTTGCATCCTAAAGCTGAAATTGAAAAGGACAACATAAAAGTTGGGAAACAATACAAGCAGCATCGACAATTATTTTAGCTGAGGAGAACTCACTGTGCATAAACAAGTGCGCAATCGGCGGCCTGCAACAAAAGCAGCGCCTCTCCCGGCGGCGAGCAGGAATACCATTTATTTATCAATAATTCAATCGTAACAAATAAATCTCAGAGATGAGAACAGAGATTTGCCCCTGCTGCTGCTAAATTTGGGGGGAAATAGAAACAAGGAAAGGTAGAAGAAGAAGATAAATTAAACAAAAAATGAGTATCAATTTTGGTGGACTGGATGGGCCGGCCCAATATTGCTAATTGATGTTTAAATTGGTTAACTTATCAAGTAATCATAGAAAAAATGCTCAAGTATTTGCTTATTGATGTAAAAAAGTTGTGACTATTGGGTTCAAATTCATTAATGTATCATGTAATTATTTTCATTGGCCATTTCATAGTCCGATTAAAAAAATACAATAACATCACAAAATCCGATATTCACAGATAAAGATTCAATTTTTATTTGAAAACTGCATTAAGTAAAATCTAATCAATCATTTCATCTAGCAATTTTCAAGGTTACGCACTGATATACTTCTATTTCTATCAGCATTAAAAGTATAAGTTGACTGACCAATTATAATATAGCTAAAGTTAGTGTACAAATATAGTTATCACAAGAACTAGAGACAACTTTGGATCTCTAACACTATCAAGATGATACACTCCATATTTCAGGGATATTGTTATCAAAGTAACAAAATAAAATAATTGGGATGAAACACTCAAATAAATGAAAAATAATATATTTGGGATGAAATATATACTCAAACAAATGAATTGTGAAATGAATATTTTATTAGCTCTATATTATACTGCTAACTAATTCAAGGTTTATAAGATGATCATCTATGTATGAAAAACCTTTCACCGTAGATTGTTTTTAAAGATGGATAACCTACAATTCTACTTTCTAATAGAACCAAATATTTCAAGTCTAATGAAATAGAATTAAGATAACAAAAGAAGAAATTACTTTCAATTACTTACCGATATATTAAGAAATGCATATAGTGTTAAAATAACATGTGTACTCCCATTAAAATATGTGAATGTAGGAGTATTTTATTTATGTGCTTGCTGCGACCAATGAACGACGAGATTATATAATAGGTGACAAGCCTAATGCCATAAACAGTACTAATCGACTGTTTCACAGAGAAAGTTGGCATTAATTCTTTTCACGCCGATTTCTCGAGCTCTGAAACCTACTACTACTCAAACCCCCAACTTTAATAATCATTTCATTCTTTTTATAACACAAAAACAGCAGATCCAAGAAGCTCATTTTCTGCAGATTATATCAAATCCTCCTCGTGTAACTGCATCGATATCACGCTCTCATCCTCCACAATGTCAAAGCAAAGGTAATCAATTAGCTTCAATTTCTCCTCATTAAATGTTTCAATCCATGCATAACCTAATCCCCAAATTTCCATCAGATTGGAGGGGAAGGTCGCTCTCATCACCGGCGCCGCCAGCGGCATCGGCGCCGAGGCCGCCCGCCTCTTCGTCGAGCACGGCGCCTCCGTCGTCGTCGCCGACATCCAGGACGAGCTCGCCTCCGAGCTCATCGCCTCGATGAGCTCCGACAGGGCGAGCTACCGCCGCTGCGACGTCCGCGATGAGGCGCAGGTGGCCGCCGCCGTCGCGTACGCGGTGGATCGGTACGGCGGCCTCGACGTGCTCTTCAGCAACGCCGGGGCCCTCGGCCCGATCTCGAGCATCCTGGACCTCGACGTGGCCGCGCTGGACGGCGTCCTCGCGACGAACGTGCGCGGCGTGGCGGCCACGATCAAGCACGCGGCGCGCTCGATGGTGGCGCGGCGCGTGAGGGGGTCCATCATCTGCACCGCCAGCGTGGCGGCGTGCGTGGGGGGGAGCGGGCCCCACGCGTACTCGGCGGCGAAGAGCGCGGTGGTGGGGCTGGCGAGGTCGGCGTGCGGGGAGCTCGGGAAGCACGGGATCAGGGTGAACTGCATCTCGCCGTTCGGGGTCGCCACGCCGATGGTGTGCGCCGCGTACGGGGCGGATCCCGGGGCTATCGAGGCGAATAGTTGCGCGGTGGCGAACCTCAAGGGGATCGTGCTCAAGGCCAAGCACATCGCGGAGGCCGCGCTGTTCCTGGCCTCGGATGAGTCCGCCTACGTCAGCGGCCAGAACCTGGCCGTTGACGGAGGATTTTCGGTGGTGAACCACAGTTACTCTTCGGCGTCGTTTTAATCGGAGTTCGGATATTTGACCTCAAACATCACCTGCTCAATGTCATTTTGGTATTTTGACGTGCTATATTTGTTTTCTTTTTATTTATTTTTAATATAATGGAATTTTAAGATATTGCATGCATGTGCTGCTTTTCCTGGTAATACGCGAGTTATGCGAGTTGGGTTGAATTTTGAATTGAGCTCTAATTCAATGAACTGTAATGGTCAACGCCTCGACTCCACCCAAAGTTTGTTTTTTAATTGCGAATATTTTATTGAAACCTGCAAATTTAATTGGTATCTCAGTCTATCATAATTCATAACTCTTGACGTCAGAAACATAGTAGTAGTAGTATTTGATTTGGTATTCTATTTTATGGTGCCAACTGCAAAGTATGCACTAATTTTTTTTTAATACTGATCTTGTAGAGAGGTCATGATGATATTTTATTAACTAATTCAGTTTAGGAAAATCGAAAATAAGGACATAGGTGCTTATTCTTTTTAAAAATTATTTCGATTCTCATATAATTCATAAGGTTGGTATAACAATACTGACGTTTCATGCCACCTGTAACTTCGAATTATTGAAAGATGAAGTATAGCGGAAACTTTACATTTTATTTCAGTTGGCGTGAAAAATGCTTACATCGACTCAACAGTTGAGTAGTCGTTAAAGTGTGTGCAAAGATAGAAAATTACATACATAAACAAAGTTTAAGTTTGAAATAAACAAAGTAAATATCACGTGGCATGCAACCATTGAGTCCATAAGCAAGCCACTTCTTTTGGCACAAAATTTAAGGAATTGGTATTTAAAGAAGGAATTGGTATTTAAAGAATTAAAGTGGAGAGGGGAAAGTAACAAAAAAGAAAATTGGTATTTAAAGAAGGAATTGGTATTTAAAGAATTAAAGTGAATAGAATAAAGTATGTGGAAAAATAAGTAAAAGAAAAGATTTTTTGCTTAGAATGGAAATTGAGATTTTGTGCTTAGAATTGAAATTGATGAGACGTCCCAAAAAGGAGAGTACTCACTTAGGCGGGGACAGAGGGAGTAATAAGGACAATTGCAACTCAGGGATATTTGCAACCCAGTGTTTATACGTTACGACTGCTCTATGCACTAACCAGCGAATAATAGAGCATTATGTCAATAAGTTTGATTCACACAATCGCACAGATTACAGCTTAAAAACATAAACCAACGCTGAACTTTGGCCGAATTTTGGCTGATGAAATTCTTGCAATGACATTGATAGCAGAAGCCCAACAAAGCGTTTAAGCGACTTCATTGCAACGGACAATAGTTGCAAGCAGAGAGTGATAACAAGCAATTATGCAAGGAGATTGGGAAAGACAGGGGATAAGGAGATTAGAGTTCAAAGAATATTGTTAATCTTATTAGCTCAAGACTGATAACATTATCAAGCTAACAACATTATCTAGGCCAAAAGTAGGGTCCTAGCAAGCCAACAACATTATGAAGTTACACACAGACCACCCTATTGAGAATCCGAAATACAGAAATTAACCACATATCATTCATAGAATCAGCGAGAGTTTGTCTAATCAACCATATCTAGTTTCCAGCCGTTACTTGTTCTGGGTTATCTACTTTAGACCTATGGAGCTGCTCCTATGACTTCCAATGGGCACAAAAGGAAATTACACAAATACAGTACAGGTAATTAACCATAATGTTCACTTCTCAAGATATGATATGCTTTAACACCAAGGGGTAAGAAGATTACCAAACTTAACACTTGCAACTAATCCACATAGGAGTATGTTCCAAATTTTAGGGGGAAATCATATATTTTCAAGAATTATAGAATTATTCTATGTGAATGAAGAGAGTAGACATTAAAAGAATGGGCAAAACATGCTGCATTCAACATATCTATTAGTATTAAACACGCAAAAATTCAAAGAGAAATCACAATCAACAGTAAACCAAATTCAAATCCTTGAACTTATAGTAACATAACATTACTTAATCCATAAACCAAAATCCAAAATACCAGAAAGCTAGATTTAAATTGTCAAAATTATAGAAATAAAATCGTTCAGAAACGACGATTCAACATATAGCAAACCTCTCACTGAGATCGCACTAGCAAAGAAGAGCCTCAATCACCGCCGGCCTTATTGTAGACATAGGTCAATCCACACTTGCCACAGTAGTGCCTGTCAAAGTGATTCGCCATGAAAGTTCCCGCGCCGCACTCGGCGTTGGGGCACTCCTTCCTCAGCCTCTGCACCTTGCCGGAGTCATCCACCTTGTAGAACTGGAGCACGGCGAGCTTCACCTTCTTATGCTTGTGCTTGATCTTCTTCGGCTTGGTGTACGTCTTCTTCTTGCGCTTCTTCGCGCCACCGCGGAGGCGGAGGACCAGGTGGAGAGTGGACTCCTTCTGGATGTTGTAGTCGGCGAGGGTGCGGCCGTCCTCGAGCTGCTTTCCGGCGAAGATGAGGCGCTGCTGGTCCGGGGGGATGCCCTCCTTGTCCTGGATCTTGGCCTTGACGTTGTCGATTGTGTCGGAGGATTCGACCTCCAAGGTGATCGTCTTACCCGTTAGGGTTTTGACGAAGATCTGCATCTTCGCGGCGGAGGGGAAGCGATTTGCCTAGGGTTTTGGATGGGGGTGAAATCAGACTGAGGGGGACGAAATTGGGCGAGGCGTGGATTTTATAGATTAGGGTTTTGTGGTGTTTTGGGTAGTTTGGTGGGCTTTGTTGTTCTGGGCTTTTCATATTCGGCTGAGTTTGGGATCTTGGTTAATTTTGTTAATTATCGTCGAAGTGAATAACAAAGTTTTTCCTTGGGATGACTTCATTGGGTACATTTATTCGTAAGTCCCGTTTGAGTTCACTATGAATTTTGAGAAAAATGAAAAAAAAACGGATAAAAAAAGATAGTAAAATCGGGACTCCTAAGAGCGGACATACTAAAATGGTAAATCCGAACTTGTAATGACAAAGAGAGTACTTTAAATTTCAAATCAACTGCATTTCCATTTCTTAGATACTTCATCTTTTTCCATAAAAATATGCACTCTTTCTTTTTCTTTTCAGTTCGTCCCACAAGAATATGCACTTTCTAATTTTAGAAATTATTTTATATCTAATGAAATGTGACTAATTCTCCACTTATATTACTTTAATTACTTTTTCTTTCTATCTCTCTCTTACTCTACAATTTTACGTTAAAATTCGGGTCGAACCAAAAGTACATATTCTTTGGGGAGGGACCGAGGGATGTAGTATCATTTAGTAATCATGGTTAATATTTCACTATTTATGTAAATATCATTTAATACTCATGGTTTGATTTTGTTGCGAATAAAATATTCCATAAAAAAAGTAGCTATTGAAATATCAGTATGACGCCCGAAATTATACATCTATTATCCAAATTACACATTAATTATAAAAAAATAACACATTGATTCACTCAATCAAATACATTGAATCCAAAATTACACTTATTACTCAATCAAAATAGTGCATGTTCGGTTAGGCACACTAAATAATCCTAAGATATAGTATGAGATAGGTTAGGAAGACAGGAAACTGTAAGGAAGAGTGAAGAGGAAGGAGGAAGGGCTGAAGTTGCGAGGGTTGGCGGCGACACAGATGAGGTTTCTCGACGGCGGGGGCGGAGCAGATGATACGATGTTTCTCGACGGCGGGGGCGGCGCAGATGATAAGAGGTTTCTCCATGGCGACGGCGACGGATTTGCAGAAGAGTGGCGGCGTCAAGGAAGATAAAGAGAGGAAGAGAGTTTCGCTGGCGCAAGATTAAAATAATCGCATGGAATGTGGTGAGATGGATAATTTGCCCTAAATAATAAAAATGCTATTAAAATAATCACAGAGGATGTGGTGAGATAAAGAGGTGGACCGTGATTTTAGTTTATTTTGCCAACCACTATTAACAATCTATTGTCAGCCCAACCGAACGGGCACATATAATTTCAGCTATCATGTCAATGTCAATACTATGATCGCTGATTTTTTTACATGACATTTTATATCTAAAAAATGAAACAATTGGCACTAAATTAATAGATATCTAAATTTAAGTCATTTTTAGGTAAACATCCCAATTACTAGGGATGTCAATATAGCCCGCAACCCGTGGGCTGGCTCGAACAGCCCGCTAAATTTATAAGGTTAGTGTCGGAAATTTCTAGCCCGATAAAAATAAAACTTGATAAGCCCGCAACCCGTTATGGCCAGGCCCGAAAACCCGATGGGCTGGCCCGATAACCCGCTAAATTAATATTTTTCATTTTTTTACTCCTAATTCAGCACTTCGTTGACTAATTTTATGACATAGATAACTAAAAAAAGATAACTTTCAATTTTATGGTAAATATATAAATTATATATTGAATTTTTATTAATATAATAATTGTTAAATAAATTAATCTCACTAAAAGAATATTAAATTTTTAACATGCATTAAAATTTCACGAAATATCACAAATATTAGTATTTTATGATTGAGTTTAAGCATATATATCAAATTTATCATAATTAAATATTTTATATTTTATAAATATAACTAATTTTCATCATGATTTATTGCATTGTTCGAGCCTTAACCTTATCGGTAGCAACCCGATCAACCCGTCGGGCTAGCCCGAAACCCGAGCTTTTAGGGTTAGACCCGAACTTTTACAACCCGAAAAAAACCACAACCCGGCAAGCCCGCACCCGATTGACCCGCAACCCGAGTAGGATTGACCCGAAACCCGATGGGCCGGCCCGATTGACATCCCTACCAATTACTGGGAGAAAATCAATCATTTATTCAAAAATTAGCATGAGTATAATTTTATAGAATATCTGGTCAATTGACGTATTTATGTGTGTTTTCAATTGACCTACTTAGGTTATTTGCTCAATTGACTGAGAGCATCCTCAATGTGGAGGGGCCAGGCGCAAATCGCGAGTCCCGGCCCGGGCCATGCGTTAGACGGAGGAGAGTCACGGCTTGGGCCGGTCCCGGGGCCGCAGTTGCGTCCCTGGGCCACTCCCGGTGTCCGGCCCGGCTCAAGGTTATGCGCACCGGGACGGGCCGCAAACCCCCAAAATTTTTATTTATTTTTTCTTTTTTTTGATTTTTTTGCCTATTTATACCCATTTCTTCAACATTCTTCCACCAAATTCTCTATTTCTATCCTCTAAATCATATCAATATTTTTTCCAGGATTTTTAATTTTTATTTTCTATGTCTTAATAATTTTTTTTCTAGGATTTGTAATTTTTTTTTCTAGGATTTGTAATTTTCTATTTTCCGATTGAACAATGAATTTTCTCGGTTTTAATTGTTCAACGTATTCTATTTTACGATTAAAATCTGTTCATTGAAAAAAAAAATTAATTAAGTTTGAATTCTGGAGCAGTATCATTTTCAAGATTTGATGCGTTTTTATGAAAGGTGACAAAAGGAGAAATTGGAGTATACCAGAATATCGAAATTTTCCATTATTATCATACTGTTTTTGTCGGTCGATACTCATCCACCTGTAGCACTTATGTCTTATCTCCATATCACAATGATTAAAAATTTAAAATAATAAAATTTCACTTCATCTCTAATTCTAAAAGTTTCGATAATTTCACAAAATATGTCGCCTAGTGGTACCATAGTCTTCTCCACCGTCGGCCGCGCCAACTACGGCTTCGACATTTTCTCCGTTCAACTCAACGGCTCCACCGATTTCTCCGAGCGCCGCCTCACCGACGGCGCATCCATCAACTTCAACGGCAGCTTCCTCGACGACGACAACACAATCGTCTACATCTCCGAGAGAACAGGTTCCGCTCAGATATTCTTCAACCGTGGCGGCGCCGACGCTCATCCCGAACCCCTCCCCTCCGCCGCGGGTAGCCTCTTCCACGACCGCCCTTCCGTCTATAACCGCCGCCTCTACTTCATTTCAGCACACGAGCGCCCCGAGAAGCTGTTCACGAGCTGGTGCGCTCTCTATTCCGCCGGAGTCGATGATGAAAAAGTCGAGCGATTGACGCCTCACGGCTTTGTTGATTTCAGCCCCGCCGTCTCCCCGTCGGGGAAGCTAATCGCCGTCGCTTCCTATGGAAATAGACGGTGGGGAGGCGAATTCCACGATCTCCGTACGGAGATTGTTGTTTTTAGTGAATCGAATCCGGCGAAGCGTTTTCTGGTTTGCGATCACGGTGGCTGGCCGACGTGGTGCGGCGATTCGACACTGTATTTCCATCGCCAGTCCGATGATGGATGGTGGAGCATTTTCCGAACTGATTTGCCTTCCGATTTCTCTCATGATTTCGAATTCTCCGCCGCGCCTCGCCGCGTAACGCCTCCGGGGATCCACTGCTTCACCCCTGCCGCAGTGCCGGATAGCACGAAAATTGCCGTCGCGACGAGGCGGAAGGGGAATAATCATCGGCACATTGAGATTTTTGATACAGAGTTACAGAAATTCTATCCTGTAACCGAGTTGATAAACCCTGATTTCCACCATTACAACCCCTTTGTATCGCCGGGAGGTTCATTTCTCGGTTATCACCGCTTCAGAGGCAGCGGCGGTGCCGGAACCACCACGATTCCACATCTCGATCCAATTTCGAGTCCATTAGAAGGCCTACGCATGTTCAGGATCAACGGCTCTTTCCCCGCCTTCTCCCCCTCCGGCGATTTCATCGCACTCAACGGCGATTTCGATCAGAATTCCGGCCTCAGAATCCTCAGATCCGACGGCACAAAGCGGTGGAATCTGTTCCAAAATCGAACCACCTTCTCCAATTGCTGGAACCCCGCCGATGAAAACGTGATTTTCGTATCGATCGGTCCTGTTTTCGAATCCGTAACTGCGAATGTCCATATCGCCCGAGTCACATTCAATCGATCAGATCTAACAAACGATCGCGACGAAATCGCCGCCGATATCAAAATTCTCACCGAAGAAGGCACCGGCAACAACGCCTTCCCATCCTGCTCCCCCGACGGAAAATCCGTCGTGTTCCGATCCGGCCGAGACGGTCACAAAAACCTCTACATCATCGACGCCGTCTCCGGCGAATCCGCCGGAATCCGCCGCCTGACCGACGGCGCGTGGATCGACACGATGCCGAGCTGGTCGCCGGACGGGGAGACGATCGCGTTCTCCTCGAATCGGCACCGGCCGGACGATCCGAGCGTGTTCGGTATATACATAGCTAGGGCGGACGGGTCGGAGGTTCGGAGAGTGGTGGTGGCCGGATTTGAGGAGGAGAGGGAGAGGTTGAACCACGTGTGCTTTAGCGCGGACATGGAGTGGCTGCTGTTCACGGCGAATTTGGGCGGAGTGACGGCGGAGCCGGTGGCGGTGCCGAATCAGTTCCAGCCGTATGGGGATTTGTACGTGGTGAGGTTGGATGGGAGCGGCTTGCAAAGGCTGACGTGTAATGCGTATGAGAACGGGGTGCCTACGTGGCACCCTAAGGTCTTGCGCGATGAGACCATCTGTCCCAACCCAACCAGCCACTTTTTCAATATTTAATTTATTTCTATCTCCTCCACATCATCTTCCACATCATCAATATTTATCCAACCCAACCACCCACATTTTCATGGTTTATCAATGACCACCCCAACCACCCAACCACACTATTATATATTTATTTTTATATTATTTTTTAATAATATTATTAATACATGAAATACTTATTATTGTAAATTTATAGAAAAACGTAATAAATGACAAACTAAAAATTATAAAAACAAACAAAAAAAAATATACATTACAATAATTGAAATATAAAATTTAAAATACATAATTGGTGCTCATACATAAGATGAAAACTAGACATTCAATTGCAATTGCCGAATTTTGCCCATATATGCTCAACCAAATCGTCTCGCAGAGCTTTGTGAGCTTCTCTGTTTTGAAGTTGGGCTTTGTTTTTCATGTAAGAAGCTAGACTCGCAATCCTATTCGTAGAATATATGAAATCATTATTCGCATCTCCATCTTCATTCTCATGACTACTTTGTCCAAGTCGATCTTGAATAAATTCTGCTGGATCACAATAGTTCGAATATGTGCTTCTTTCGTCTTCCACTATCATATTGTGCAAGATTATGCAAGCAATCATTATTTTCCCCATAATATCACGATCCCAAATAAGACATGGACATTTGATAAAAGCAAAACGAGCTTGCAAAACACCAAAAGCTCGCTCAACATCTTTTCGCGCAGACTCTTGATGTCGAGCAAACAACTTGTGCCTCATCGTTTGTGGACCTGGTATAGATTTGACAAACGCCGCCCATTGAGGATATATGCCATCAGTGAGATAATATCCCATATTTTTTTCCTGGCCATTTACTATGTAATTGACCTTCGGTGCTCGACCTTCCAAAATATCATCAAAAACAGGAGATTGATCAAGCACATTAATATCATTTCTCGAACCTGGAGTTCCAAAAAAAGCATG
Source organism: Salvia hispanica (assembly GCF_023119035.1). Lineage (NCBI taxonomy): Eukaryota > Viridiplantae > Streptophyta > Magnoliopsida > Lamiales > Lamiaceae > Salvia > Salvia hispanica. The sequence goes on along the minus strand of NC_062967.1, from coordinate 5,654,823 downwards.
CCATATCCACAAATCTTGAGATGCTACTGCTTCCAAGATGATTGTCGGATTCCCGCTTCTTCCGGCATATTGTCCAGCCCATGCAGTGGGACAATTCTTCCATTCCCAATGCATGCAGTCAATACTACCCAACATGCCTGGAAACCCACGTTGTTCTCCAATATGCAGAAGTCTTGCCAAGTCTTCTTCGGTGGGCTTTCGCAAGTACTCATCGCCGAAGTTAGAGATTACACCTTCAACGAACTTGATGAGAGATTTGCGAATGAGTTGTGCGCTCATTCTCAAATATTCGTCGTGCAAGTCGGCCGCCGCCCCGTAGGCCAACATCCTCATCGCTGCTGTACATTTCTGAATTGCAGACATTGTCGGTGTCGATGAGCTTGTTCATTATTTTTTCGAACAAAGGTTTTCGCATGCGATACCTTGTTCGAAAAATATCTGGAGGATAGATTGGATCTTCAGCAAAGTACTGCTCGAAAATAATATCATGACCCTCTTCGCGTTTCCTTTCAATGTATCTCCTTTTAGCTCTAGCCGTCTGGGTTGTAGGTTGTGAAGGCAAGGTTGTTGGCCAAATAGCTATATCCTCGATTAGTTGATCGAGTTGCTGATTTTGTTCAACAATTTTTTCTTCCCATTCATTGTCTTCAAGAAGATTGAAAGCTTCAAATTCGCCATGCTTTGTGATAGAAAATGCTTGTCGTATGGCAAATCTTTGATTTTCGTGATCACATGGGATGTCATTAGATTAACGTTTGTGATAGAAAATGCGCATCAATGTATAAATGCTTTTGATTTTAGTGATCACGTAGGTTATGGGTGGATTCGCCTGCTTGTGATAATGCCTTGTCATGTAACCATACTTTGATTTTCGTGATCGCATGGGATATCGTTAGATTCCACCCTTGTTGTGATAGAAAATGTAACTTGTCAAATGTAAATGCTGATTTTCGTGATCAGCATGGAACATCATTGGATTCCACCCCGCTTGATAGAAAATGACTTACGTAAATATATCCTTGTTTTTGATTTTGATGATCTGCGTGGGATATGGGTGGATTAGCCACTTGTAATGTCATGTAGTCGTACTTTGATTGAAGGGCTTATCACATAAGCTAATTACATAGCGACATAAATTAGATTACCATCTTAGCTTAGCGAAATTGAAGATTACACTAAGCAACTTGAAGTTGAAATTTGCATAATAAGAAACATCGTTAATGAGGATAATACGATCAATTATCGAATTACCTTTATTAGATTGCGTTCGTTCTTGGAGTTAAGTCCCTCATAGCCATCGTAGATAAGGATATTTGCCTTGATGTTAGTTCGATATACTTGCATTGCTTTGATCTTAGTTCTTGAATATCACATTCCCGCTCGCGTGTAACTCTGAAATCATTAGGGATTGTATATGAAGACGTTGCAACTTCTTTGCCTCTTCTTTTAGCCTTACTCTTAGCTTGATCTCTTCCGGTAGGACGTTGCAATGTTGAAGAACGACTCTCAGGAATGGAGTCAATTTGAGGTCCTCCTTCCTCACTAGTCCTCGACCTTTTTGAGCTCCCACGACTTTCTTCAAGACTATCTTCATCTGGCTGGAAACGCGTTGAACCAGTACTATTCAATTTCAATTCCCACTTAGGATTGTATCTCATCACCTCCTCAATGAGTCTGGTTGGTGAAAATGGGGATGACTTGAAGGGGAAGTTCATTGAACCATTGTGGATCAAATGTGATATTTGAACATATGATTAATGTCAAAATATGCAGTTGTGTTTAATTGGTGTATCATTTCGTATTTCACTCTTTTAACATGCTTCATAATAGTAGGCCACGATAGTATATGGTCTACTAAAAGTCCAATGTTTAAACTTTAAAGCATGTTGAAGTATAAATATGGTTGTGCACAAGCTAGCTTATAGTGGAGTTAGTATTTTTGTTTCAACTTTCAATGAAAAAGAAGACTTACATTTTTGGTCTATTCTAGTGAAAATAAAGTATAGAAAATTACCATTTTCAACTTTATGATTATCTACTATTATTTGTGATTTTAGCTTATACATTAAACAAAAGTACAACACTTAAGTTGTAACTCGTTTAGGAATAGATCATCTATTTTAAGGACGAAGGTATAATAAATTATAATTATAAATTTACAAATACTTCCACTTTATAAGAAAAAATACTTTCCATACTTGTCAAATTTGACTATGATTCTATGATTGGTTTACTACTTGGTCCGCAAGTCTATTCTTTCAACGTTCCTCTACAGATTTTGAGTAATATTATAAATTTATCCTTTTTTTTTATTTACATTGGCATGCTGGCTAAAAAAAAAACAATGGCCCATCTATGTATTAGAAAACTATTCTTTTAACGATTAATAGTAATTGATGATCAATTAATGTCAAGCAATTGACAAATAACACAACATAAAACTTCCCCTATAAAGTAGAGTATTTGAAGTTAGGCACCTAGTTTTTATGCAATAATTTACTATTCTACAATACTTTGATACTATTGATTGAGTTACATGAATATATAGTAGTAGAAATACATGTATAGTTGTAGAAGTCGAAGATATAATAATCTCTTCATTTCAAACTATATTATTCCAATAAGAATATCAAAACAATGTACTTTTAAAAACTTTATGACATAAAATTGTGATAAACATAAAGTCATACTCCTATTACATCAACCCAAAAAAATATCGTCAATTAGAACATATTGTTGGAAATATTATTCGATATTATTTTTTAATTCAATTTTGTTCTTTATTTATTTACAATTTTGTTTTAGCATTAATTACACAAAAAAGTCTAATCAAATTTGGTGGTCTGATTCGGTATTCCTTTTCCATTCCCAAATCATCACATCTGAAACCCTAGAAAGATTCATACAAAATACAGATAGCAGCAGCTGCATACACACAACCGATTCGGGCGCGATTTGTGAAATTTCGATCCAGAAACCCTAGATTTGTTTCGTCATCGACGAATTCGATAGTTGAGATGGACGATAGCTGCGCGGTTTGTGCTGAAAGCTTGGAGTGGGTGGCATACGGCGCTTGCGGCCACAAGGATGTCTGCTCCACCTGCGTCTCTCGCCTCCGATTTATCTGCAATGACCGCAGCTGCTGTATTTGCAAGACAGAAAACGATGTCGTTTTCGTCACCAAGGTTATCCCCTTCTCCACAACTCATGATTTAACTGTTTGATTTTGTGAATTTGGATCTTCATGCGAAGTTTGATTGGGCTTAGGGGATTCGCATCTATTGACTAGTTTGTATATTGAATTGCTGAAACAGTATTGTTGCATTGACATTGTGTCTAAATCAAATTTGCTGCATCTGGCACAGGCTTTGGGGGACTATACGAAGACGATCAGTGACTTCACAGTATTCCCCCCTGAAAGGAGAGAGGGTAAGATGGGGCAGTATTGGTATCATGACGATACGCAGGCCTTTTTTGATGATTCGGATCATTATAAGATGATCAAGGCGATGTGCAGGCTTTCTTGCGCTGAATGTGATAAGGAGGACCAACCGGATGATGGTTCCAGGAGAAAAGCCAAGTTTAGGAACATCGATCATTTGAAGGGCCATTTGTTTCACAAGCATAGGTTGATCATGTGCAGCTTGTGCTTGGAGGGAAGAAAGGTGCAAATAAATCTCATGATCTTTACTTCCACATTTATATTTGACTTTTAAACTTTGGAAATTTCTGAAATGTCTGAAAGGAATTGGTTTGACGGAAGCGTGATGGTCTAAGAAACACTTACTATTAGCTTGTGAGCTGAGAGGCTTGTCTGATTATTAGTCTGTTAGTAAAAATGTATTTTGCTGATTGTTTTTGGTTTCGCACAGTTACATAGGACTATAACGAGTAGATTGTTGACTACTGACTAGCTGGGAGATGCTCTCCCTGTTATAGGTTGAGGGATATTATTATGCCCGCTGTTCGGGATATACCATAATGGTGTTCTCATAATATTCTGGTAGAACCATCTTTGAAAAATGGTGGTTCCAGCAGTGGGTGATATTTGGTAGTGCTTATCCCCGTTGTTTGATGCTGCAGAAGCTACAACTTAAATTTCTCCTTGGTTTCCATGGGCAATATAATGGAATATGGCTCGTGGTTTGAATTAATTTTATAATTACAGTGTCTTATATCATTGGCCTGCATTTGATAATTCTTTTCTGCTAAGCATTTGCATAGACTAGGTTTTGGTGCTTTGAGAGTTTTGGTAATGTAAAAATAAAGAATTATTGCATTAGGACTACCAGCTACACATGATATTGCTAAATTGGTTGAAATACTCAGCCTCTTTGTTTCGATATGGTAGATATAGTTGATTAATGGATTTCAGTCTTCTTGTGTGCATTTCCTAACTAACTTCTGCAAATGTTCCAAAAGGAGGTTGTCAGCAAGGTGGAGAATTTTATATAGGGGATGAGGCTGTGTGGGCAAATTTTTAAAAAAAATTTGTTCCCTTGTATTTATATACTCTCCTATCCACTCAATTTAGTTTGTTTAGTTCTTCCTGAATAAAAAATAGAATTGTCTTGGATTTTCAGGTTTTTATATGTGAGCAAAAGTTGTATACAAGATCACAACTTAGTCAGCATATAAGCACTGGCGACTCGGAAGTGGATGGAACTGAAAGTGAAAGAGGTGGCTTCTCAGGACACCCCCCTTGTGAATTTTGCCAGACACCATTTTATGGGGACAATGAGCTTTATACTCACATGGAGACTGAACATTATACTTGTCATATATGTCGAAGGTAAACCTTTAATTTATAGTTGTAAGTATGAATCATATTGTCTGCTGTGCATATTGAACAAGTGATGCTATCCTGTTATGTGCAGGCAGCATCCAGGAGAGTATGAGTACTATGGGAATTATGATAATTTGGAGGTAGAACATTGTTTGGCTAATCATGTTAAATATCAAGTTACCTTACTATTCTAAATGATTTAACTGTTTGCAGATCCACTTTCGTCGAGATCATTTCCTCTGTGAGGATGAAAGTTGCCTTGCCAAAAAGTTTGTTGTCTTCACTTCGGAATCTGAAATAAAGGTAAATTACCGTGCTTACTGAAAATGAGGCATACGATTGAGCAATCATTTTCTTTTAGTTGAGCCTTTTTCCTGTATGTGCTTTAAACATCAGAGGCATAATGCTACGGAGCATGGAGGGCGTATGTCACGTTCACAACGCAGTGCTGCTCTTCAGGTATATATAAAATTTTGACCCATATGAATAAGATGCTTTATCATATTAGCCTTTTTGCTTTGCCGAGTGTTATCTGGGGACCTGCTGGAGTGGTTGGGGTGTCGTGAGGAGAATAAGGATGCGTCTGCTCATTTTTAGTCTATCCCTTTAATTGGATCCACTGTTTGGATTCCAACTAACTTTCCCAAGTGATGGCATCCTAATTTTTCCACATGCTCTGCAATTTGTGTAGATACCTACGAGTTTTCGATATAGACGAAGCAGTGACCAAGAGAATCGTCGTGGAAGAGCACGGACCTTTCGCCGGGATCTGGCAGATGAACTTTCTCTGGCTATCCAGGCAAGTCTTGAGACAGCAAGTGCTGCAGCACCAAATAGTCGAGCTCGAAATGATCATGGAGAAAGTATTGATGTTGACTCACTTATATCACCTCTGGAATCTATCGGTACCACAGACTATGAGCTACCATCAAGATACCGACAGGCCGTGTCTCAAAGTTCAATGAGTGGAACACTGGGAGACTCTGCATTTCCTCCTCTCGCAGCGGGTGCTGGGGGTAACCAACACAGCTCTCAAACTGATGCTTCCTCAAACTCTATGGCTGCTCATCTGCGCCGCCAGAGCAAGAAGCAGGCGAGCTCCTCAAGCTCTGCTCCTGCTTGGCCCGTAGCTAGTCGTACACCAGTTCTGCCAGTCAAGAGCCGCCAGAATAAAAAACAGACTAGCTCCTCGAGCTCAGGTCCTGCTTGGCCAGTAGGTAGTCCTACACCTGCACAGCCAGTCAACAATTCTCACACATGGCCTCCAGTAACTGCTATTTCTGGATCTGCATCTAGTTCGGGACAGAGCAGAGCATTTCCAGAAATTGGATCTGTGTCATCTAGCCAATCGACTTCTGCTCGGATTCATCCGCAGTCAGCTGCTACTACATCCTTTGCCAGTTCTCTACTTTCATCAAGGGCTTCTGGAAGCATTAATCGGCTAGGTCATTCTTCATCAGCCCCTAGTCTTTCAGACCGCGAGTCTTTTGCTTCACCTGCCGACTTTCCTCCAGTTTCAGTAGTAGCCCAGTCACGCAAATCAACCAACGATGACCAATCTGCTAGTAAGGCAGGGGATGTTCAAACAGCAAACAAATCTCTGGTGGAGAAAATGCGCGCTGCTCTAGGGTCCGACGAAGACAAATTCTCTGCTTTCAAAGATATCTCTGGTAAATACCGCCTAGGCACGATGGATGTTGAGACATACCTAACATACGTAGATCAGTTCGGTTTGTCTCATCTTGTTCTTGAGTTGGCTGGACTTCTCCCTAATCCTCAGAAGCAGAAAGAGCTTATAGATGCATACAATCTTCACATGGCTTCAAGAGAAAATGGGTGGAATAACGACTCTAAAAAAGGCAAAGGCAAAGGAAAAGCAAAAGGGAAGCCAGTAGATTTTGGCACCAGCTCCTCCGTTAAAAACAATCTTGCTGATAATGTGATAAGCACTGTAAGAGCGCTGCAATCGAGCTACAACGCCCCGGAGGAAGAGGTCGAAGTGTTGTCGAAGGATGGATATCGAAGTGCAAGGTCGGAACTGGCAGTTACGGTTGGTGCTTCACCTTCCCAATCAAGTGCAGTTGCTGTTGGTGGAACTAATCAGAATCATTCCAACGGCAGTGGGAAAGGAAAGCAACGGAAGAAAACGTCCAAATTTCTCCGAGCACGTCTAGGCGATGGCTCTGCCGAAGCTCTGTTAGATCTGAAAAACTCCAACCAAGAGGATCCAGATTCTGATGAGGGTGAATCTTCATCGAACGGGCCAGATGAGAATGTCCCAGTTCGTGGTGTGTGGAGAAATGGTGGGGGTCAGAAGCTACTGTCGAAAAAGTTGGGGGTGAAAAAGTGAGTGTGGATGGACGATTTTAGCCAAAGACCAAGATCAGTTGTATTGATGGCATGTTAATTTTGGGTTTTCTTGAGCATCTTCGTTTTTATATGGAGAAAATGTTTTTGCACAAAGGTCGAAGCAGCTGTTTTACATGGACGAAGTTGCCTTTTTTTGAAGGTGTATTGAGATAGATGCTAATTCCCATCCATAGATTAATAGTACTATACTATATTATTGATCACAAAAAAAAAGGTTCTACTATTGCTTGCTTCTAATATTTGATATTTCATATTTCATATTTGTGTATAGCTAATGTGTTTTGCTCATAAAGAAAAATTGATGCGATAAGTAAAGAACCATTAAAAAAAGTTAGGAATATAACAAAAATAGCATCAATATAATACTAGTGTTTGGTTATTCGAGATGATAATGATCTGGAACTGAATTGGTCCGTAGAGACCAAGACTCATAAGGCAAGACTAGTTCTCCGTGACACCACTCCGAGTCTGAGACGATGTCCCAAATCAAGGCCATTCACCGAACAACATATTGTAAAACTAAATCTTATCTAACCCACTGAACTGATAAGCTAAACCGAACCACACAGGTCTGTTCTTAGGCTGTCAATCAATTCAAACACAAATTACACAAACCTAAAGTTTTCTAGTATATGTACTTCACCATTGACCACAGCTTGCAACGTATCCAAACCAATTTTGGAGATGTGAAGAAAATAAGGTAGTATATAATCATCATAATATATAAACCAAGACAGAAATGCATCATACAGTGGGGCTTCAGCAAATCATTTCATCAGTTTTCTTGCAAAAGCTCAGAAACAATGTTCAACAGACATGAACTTAAATCAAAGGGATCCTCATTAACATGTTTTCTGAAGAATTTAATACAATAAAAATGACATTATACGTACAAGAATGGGTTCAAAGTATTCAAGAGAAAGCAACAACAGCAATACTATGGCATATAATTGGCAATCAAGAAACTCTAGAGGAACAGAGATATCATCAAGGTACATGGAACATACAGTTGCTGAGTGACTTCAGTTGGCATCCTTGAGCCGTTTTATCAACGTGTCCAGAGACTTCTTCTTAGGGTTCTGCTTAGCGCCTCTTGTTCCGAAAGAGCCAAATAGGCGATCCGACTGATCCCTCAATTTCTCGGAGATTGTAACCACTTTCCTGTAGTCCAGTGCACTGTAACTTCTCTCTCTAATCACCGGATTCAAGAAGTTCTCCGGGTGATTGCTCAGAAGCAGATTCACCATCTGCCTTGACTCAATAAGTGCTGATTTCAACTGACTAGCATCTGTCTCAGACAAAAGACTAGCTTGGTTCTCCGCAAATGATTCCAATAACCTAACATCAACATCAAGACCCATAATAGCATTCACATTGAACCTTTTAACTGACTCTCCAAGTAGAGCCCCAATTATCATCTCTGATATATGAGAGAGAACATCTTTCATGATCCGCTTCAGCACCTGCACTGGCAAGATCTGCTGAGCAGTCGAAATCAAGGTTTCCAAGAAAATGATCACCTCATTCGCGTATTCATTCCCACCTTGAGGAGGCTCATCAGCAACCCAATTCACATTCTCCATCAAGGTTAGGAACCCATCAACCTTCTGTTTCAGCAGCCCCGAGAGGGTCTCCTCAGCCGCATCACGGGCTTTGATCAGAGGGAACTGCCTCCTTCCCCTCTCTGCAATCCTCAAAGGGATACCCGAGAGCTGTGCAGCATGGCGGAAAAAGAAATCACAAGCGCGTTCAAACACTGCCATGTTTGCAGCCATCTGCATAGCCTGAGTAACTCCACCTATTGAATTGTTGATGACCTTCAACAATGCCCCATCCAATACCTCAGTCAAGAGCCTGTCCAAGTACTTCTTCACCACATCGTAAAACTCAAGCTGCCCACCATGGGACATGAAACTCACAGAATCCTCAATGAAAGACCTCACTATTCTACAGCAATCAGGGACTGTAGACGAAAAGGGTGCTACATAAGGAAATGCAGGCATGATGTTCGAAGTCTGTATCTGAAACGAAAGCACATTCATCGAATACTCATACTCTTTCTTCATGTACATCTGCTCAAATTTATCAGCAGCCAAAGCCTCAGCCATCTGCTTACGACAATCTGACAGCAGTAGCTCATGATACTTATCCCTATGTTTGCTAAGAACATCAAGCAAAGCATCAATCGGATACCCAAACCTACGCAATGTAACTCCCAGCAAACTTACATAATCTTTAATCAACAACAAATGATTTGCTGTTTGCATCCTAGAAAACTGATCTTCTAACACAGAACACATCTTCATCACAGCAGTATCCCACAAATTCTCCACTTCCATCTTCTTTATCAGCCCTCCTCCAGTCCTCAAAACCCGATCCTCCACTATGAAAAACCCAGCGATTTGAGCAAAAAACGTCTGGTGAGACTCCAGAAAAGGGGTCATCGACGACACTTGGAAATCAGAAGTTAACTGCAACTTCCTATTCTCGAAATAATACTGCCTAAACCTATCCCCAAGCCCTAGAGTTTGATGTATGTGATAAGCTTTATACAATGGCGTCAAATCGAACCCTAAAATACCATTACCGCCGTTTCCCCCATCGATAACCCCATCAATTTCATCACCGTCTTCTTCTTCTTCAAGCGCATAAACACAATCTCTCAAGCTAAGCCTGCTCTGCTCCTCAGCTTCCCGCTGCTTCATCCTCAATTCCTCTTCCCTTTGTCGCCCAGCCGAAGCTTGACCGATGGCGAGCTGACCTAGATTCCGGCTCACAGTCCGGATCTCGACAAGCCAATCACCGAACTCCTTATTCACCTGTCTCTCTATGTGAGCCCTAATCGCCGGGATCTGCTTCTCCACCATCCTCTTCAGCGTAGTTGACGGCACCTGATCCTGAAAATCCGTCTCAATCGAGTCCAAACACCTCAACGCCAGGTAGAAATTATTCTCCGCCAGATGAGAGTTGGCGCGCGAGCAGAGCTCCATCAGGCGGACGCACGTGTTGAGCGAATTGATCGCGAGAGTGATGTTGCCGCACTTGTTCCTGGCCTCGACGTACGAATCGAGAGAGGTGAGGAGCGGAACGGCGACGTTCTGGAGCTTCGAGTTGGAGTTGGAGAGCGAGGATTTGAGCGAATCGACGTCGGAGAGGAGAGATCGGAGATCGTCGACGGCGGTGATGAAGTCCTGGTAGTGAGCGCGACAGACGTCCTCGATCTCGGATTCCTTGGATTTGGAGAAGCGCTTGAGGTGGAGAAGTAGGGTTTCGGGCTTGCCGGAGGCGAATACCTTCCGTACGAAGGAGCCGAGGTCTTCGCCGTTGCATATGGCGGCGGAGAGGAGGAGCTGGTCCTGCTTGTCGGCGGTGTCGCCATTCTCCGCCACCGGAACTACTTTCCGGCGGGTGGTGATGGTATTCATGGTTTGACAGTAACCGCTAATGTGACGGAGCCGTTAAACTCGGAGAGGATTTAGAAAGGAAATGAATTTGCTATTTGGGATATTGAAATTAAGAGAAATTATTGAAATAATTGATTACATACCCAAATTGACTATTATGCCACTGGGATTAGGATTATTGACGTTTGACTACAAACAGGTATTTCAGCTGGCATGGAGTTGTTGGGAGTGTTTATATTTTCTTTACACATACCATATTTTGACCCATTTTAGTAAGTATTCAGTGATTAAAAATTTGGATTTATATAGGAGCAGAAATTTTGAGGCAATTTTCAATAATTTTGGCCACTAAAATGTCACAACCATGAGGATTGCTAAGAAGCTATTGAAAAGAAGATAAGATAAATGCTTTCAATAGTAGATTCGAAATATTCATCAAACTTCTCACAATTGAAATTAACTGAACTCGAACTTGTGACAAATTCCAAAATATATCAATTTGTGTATCTTTTAACCAAGACTTTTTATTTAGTTAAAACTCTAAATTAAGCCACAATTAGTTAACTAAGAAAAGCAAAAGGGAAACTACCAAACCGGATTATTCTATTAAAAGTCGGGAGGAATACTACCAAACCTGAATTATTCGTCATTCTTTGATGGAAAGTGGAGGAATTCAATATATAGAATTGATTATCTTCCCCGAATATAATAATATTATAAAAATCATGAAATAAATTACAATGATGAAAACATATATCCGATAAATTAGGCAAGTGGAGTAAGTAAAGTAAGAGAGAAAATACGAACAAGAACACTATTCTCTGCATTTTTTTCTCTCTTACTTAACTTTTTTTATCAACTTTAATTATTTATTATCATTTTTCAATACAAGTGCAAAAAAGAAATAACCCAAGTAACGTGGGACGAAGAGAGAAATACTAAGTGATGTTGTACGTTATCAATTAAATGTCAACACTCGGTGGAAAATTGACATCCCGAGCAAAGTTTGTGATGTTATTTTTCAATTTTGAAGTTGATGAGAAAAATTAAATTTTTTGAAAGTTGCGAATATTACAACTAATAACCATAAATAAAGTTGTAAATTGAATAGTAATGGGTTTCAATCTAACTAGCGGGTTTGGACCGGACACAAATGGGTCATTAGTGGGTTTTCTCATTGTTTATGGACTAGCTTCTCAAGGCCAATACTCAGTCCAATTGCAGATTCAGCGAAATTAGTAGAGCCAGAAACCATTAAAAAGGTCATTGTGGCAACATAGAAAATGATAAGTGGTGTGTCTACCATCGCTAATACCTCTAAATGTTGAATATAATGAAATTTTAAGACCTTCATCGACCAGTGTCCAACCCAATCCTATCTGTATTTGTTATTGCTTTTGTCGTTTTCATGAAATAAAAATGAGAACTGTGTTGGGGAAGTGATTAGTCATAAATTTGTATGTACTAGTATGATAATTGCGTTGGGAATCAAGAATCTGTCACCTCTAGAAATGGTCCTAAGTCTAAACCATTGAACCTGGAAAAAGGTTTATGGCGAATAACTTTTAGCCATTCGAATATGTTTGCCCAACTCTTAGGCAAGAACCTTTTACTTGCTAATACTAGAAGATTGTTAGTTAATTTCTCCTTTCTTTTCCAATGTATAGACTAGCAAAATATTACTCCTATGTATCAGTTAAATAGGTTAATTGAGTTTGTATAAAGACTATTAGGAAATACATTTTTTTTACAATAAAGTTCCTAATAATAAAATAAATATGATAATGAAGGAGGGAAGGCAGGTATAAGGTCAAATGGCATAATTGGAAGTGGAAAATGGGAGACATTCACATTCCACAATACTACTAATAAATATCTTTATCCACTCTATTTAAAACGTATAGGAACGCCACTCAATTTAAAGTTAATTTACTTTTCCTAATTCGTTTAAGGTTACATTTTCATTAAAATCTTATGTAACCATATATTCACAAATCACATTGTCACGCATTAATTTCAATAATGACGTAGTAGAACTCCCCAAAATGAGTACTACTATTATTTATTTATATACGCGAACTTTACAATATTATATTATATATTTCTACTATATAACTCATTATCTTCAAAATAATCGTGAGAATGAAGAAGATTATACTTAATATTACTAAATAAAATATTGACCTCACATATGAGATTGGGCCCTTTGAATTGGACTATATCCAAATATGGATTACAAAAATGCTAGGCAATGTGCCACAAAAAGCTAAAAGCCTAAATCCAAATTAACGGGATATGATTTGGAAGTAAAGCAGTCCAATTTTAGGCGCAATGTTTGTACATCTATAATCATGTAATTTTGTTACAAAAAATAATACTAAAATAAATATACAAAAATCTAGCCTTTTCAAGATCAGACGCATTTTAATAGGGATCTATATATGCAAATGTAGATATCCCCAAAAAACCCATCCAAAATCTGAAATCCGCCACGAATTTCGATTGGATAGAAATGGATGAGAAGAATCAAGATTCAATCGGCTACGCCTTCAAGGGCAAGATCATGATCTCATCCATCACCATCCTCTTCTTCGCCTGCTTCATCATCGTCGCATTCCACGTCTACCGCCGCCGCCGCTCCGACCAGCGCCTTCGCCGCGTCACCTCTCTCTCCGCCGCCGCCGCGCCGCCGCAAATTGCCGCCGCCTCCGGGGGCCTCGACCCCCGCGCTGTGAGCTCGATTCCTACCTTCATCTACCAATCGGAAAATCAGGAATTTCCGGCGGAATGCGCCGTGTGCTTGTCGGAGTTCGAGGAGAGGGAAACGGGTCGGATCCTGCCCGAATGCAAGCACTGCTTCCATGTGGATTGCATAGACGCGTGGCTTCTGTCGCAGAGGCATTGCCCGCTTTGCCGGGTCCGGGTCACGGGTAGACCGGTTGGCAGCTCTGCGGAAGTCTCGATTGATGTTCGCGGGTCGGGTTCCGGGTCGGATTCTACAGGATCCGCTTCGTCATCGGAGGCTCTGGATATTCGAAAGTAAGCGACGTGGCGTGATGGGAATTGAAGTGAACGGGTCTGGATCCGGGTAGGGGTTTGTGTCGGATGTTGGATCAGGATCCGGGTTTCCGGGTGGGTCGATTTGTGGATTTTAATTAATCATATGTGGATGCACAACTGTAATACTGATTCATGAAATGGAGAAATGCTACGTAATGCTTTTACTTTGGTTGTGTGTTTAATTGAAATGAATATTCAAAGAAATTTGAAGTTTAATTAGATTGTGATTTTAATTTAATTAAAATTTATAGTAAATAAAATACAACAACAAAATAAAAGAAAGTAAGAAGGTGGAATCCATGACAGTATTGTTGGATGCGAATGGGTATTATTGTAGAGTCCACGAAAGTAAAACATGGAGTATTATTAAATAAAAAGTGAAATCCAAAAAATGATTGTGGATTGTGAATATTGTCTTTTACTCATTTAATGGTTTATGGATTAACTTTCTGAATTATTTAATACAATGACATCTATAATATGACAAATCAGACATTTGACGAGATATGATTTACGGTATCCTTCATTAAGCCACCTACTAATTAAGTGTGAGCAAATATTAGAATAATAGAATACCAGTGATATAAAAATTGAGATACCATCATTTGTATTCATTTTTCTAAAAAAATAGTAATAATTTAGGACGCAAATGAAAACGTTCTCAACTTAAAGATAAATTAATTTAATATTTTGATTTTTTAGGACGTTTTTATTTGTATTTTCTAATTTTAGTTGAGACACTAACCATAAAGACGTTTTTTAAAATTTTGGTGATATATTTAGAAATAAAATTATTGTCTTTAATTGTATTAAAAAAATTCCTAAAGTTTTTTTTTTTTAATGATTGAGTTTCAAAATTTTGCATCAAATTAAAAAAAAATTGATTTTCGGTTTGCATTGAGTTTATATCATTTTTTATTAAAAAAATGATTATATATTATACTAATATATTATAAATACGCCATCCGTGTCACAAAGTTTGTTCCAGTTTGACTTGGCACAAGTTTTAAGAATTTGTTTGACTTTGTATTTATTGGAGGTGTATAGTGGAATAGGGTCTCACATTGAGGATATTGATAAATGTATTTAATTCCATTTTTGTTAAGATTTTAAGTAGAACAAACTTTGTGGAACGAACGAAAATGGTAAAGTGTGACAAACTGTGTGGGGCGAAAGAGTAGTTCCTAAACCGCTAGGTTATAATACACACTGTTCGAAAAAAGTGGTCAATGGTCCTTGAACATATACCTTAAAAAATTACATATTCTCTTCGTCCACAAAAAGTAGTCCTATTTATAGATGACATGGATTTAATAAGAAAAAGAGAGAAGGAGAAAAAATGAATAAGATAAGAGAAATATAAAGAAAAAATGAATAAAGAGGATAAAAGAGAAATTTCTACTTTTATAAATAAAACTATTTTTTACTGACCGAGTAACTATTATATACACCAGATTTATAGACTACGGATTTTTTTTCATAGCAACCGCATAGCGGCATAGGTATAAATACAATAATTCAACAACCATTTATTAAATTAGCTCATAAAAAAATACTATAATTTAGATACTTCGATCAGATTCAAGAAATTGAGAATTTTAACCGATTTGGATCAGACAAAAAAACGAAAATCTAAATATTCGCTCAGACTAATAATAGAGGGGGTCTTTTAAAGCCTAAGTCCATTGGTTCGAAATGTATTAATAATTTTCTTTATTAAGTGTGTCCATTTGGTATTCCAAAAGCGATTTAGATCTCTATGTGATTTATAGGTTATTGCACATATATTTGGAGCATGAATTTATCTAATATCAGCAGAGACATAATCAACTATAGATATTTAATTGCGACATGCACTATAAATAAATGAAAATGGTGGAAATTATAAAATATTATTTATAATGTAAAAATCCCAAAAAAGGAGAGGATAAAAAAAAGGAGTACCATTAGAAAAAAAATATACTCTGATTGATAAAAGGTTAATTTTTTAATATTATTTTTTTATTTGGAAATCGATCAATGGGCTGAAATGGTCTGTAAATTGAACAATGGTGCATTGTTTGAAGCCCATTTATTTTAACAACATTGTTTTTTTTTTTTTTTTGTGATAAGGATATAAGTAGTTTATATAATCTCATAAATCATTTGAATTTATAGTCCATATTATGAATGTCAAAATACTGGATAATTTGGGCTTTGCATGATAAATTAAAGAAAGTGTTCGGCAGCATGGCAATATCTCATGTGTGGACGCGAAATATATTTCAAAACTTCCACAACCACTAGTCTTTTTTACATAATTATTGATTTGATTTTAGCATATAGTATATCTAGCACACCAACAATTATTTAAAAAAAGCACTTATATAATAAACTTTAATATTTTGAGGCGAACCTGTTTTGAAGGAAAAACGAATCTGTTTTAAGCAAATTCGTGCTTTTCATTTTGGTGGTTGAACGGTAGAAAAAGGGGGGGAAATATTATACAAAGAGGAGTAAAATCAATCAAAACTCATAAGCAAATTTTCACAAAATGTTGCGTAAATCGTTTTTGCTATTGGCACTCCTCTTTGGCCTGGTCGGCGCCGCGCGGCCCCATGTCCGCCACGGCCAAAAATTATCGAAACTCACCGGCGACGCGCTGGTGGAGGCCGCATGCCACGGCGTCGGCGGCAACGAAGCAGACTGCATATCAACTCTGCAATCTGCCACACCGGTACAAAAGGCCGAACCTAATGCCCTCGCCTTTTTCACCCTCAAGTATGGACAATTATTTTACGAAAATTATTTGCATTTATAGTACTATGCATTATTTGTGAATACAACGTGCTAGGCACATAAAAATATTGAATTTAGACAACAAATACTCGTTCACGTCCCTTAATAAGAGTCCTATTTGATTTCGACACGAATTTTAAGAAATGTAAAGAAAGTGGATTGAATCATCTATAGGAAGAGCCGAATAAGCTCTGGGCATCATGTTGCCGTTGAGTTTCCGTTGACACACGATGCAACAACAGATTTCTTTTTTCCTTTTGTTCCTTCTTTTATTCTCTTTTATGTTTAATTCTCTCTATATTTTCTATCCTCTGATTTTTTTTATGAATAATAAATAAATGAGTTGTGAAGTATGAGCTTCTGAATTAAAAAGTTCAATGCAAAATTTAATTTAGAATAAGTAAGTTAATAACTACAATGTGATACTACTCTAAAAGTTATTTTTGGGTACCTTTTTCACTTTTTGAAATATAAAAAGAAGTTGAATCGAACCGAACCGAAGCTAACAACTTAGTTTTTAAACGACAGGTTCGTAGAAAATCATGCAGAAAACATAACAGATAGCATACAAAAACTAAACGCAGATTCAGATGTAGATCCACAGCTCCAATCTGCTCTAACCGATTGTATGGATCAATACGAATCTATCGACGATTTGATCGAGGATGCGAACGATGGAGTGGGCACACGTAACTACCCGGATGCTCAAAAATTCATAACGGCTGCTCTCTCCGGTGCTGAACTCTGCAGTTCTCAGCTCAAAAACAGCAATTTCGAGGAGAAAAAAGATTGCGAAGACGCAGAAACTGTTGACATGGCAAGAGATCTTACCAAATACGTTGTTCTGCACAAGCAATTGCTGTCTGCCGCTCTCAACATTCTTACAATTGATTGAATTAGTGCAAAGTGCTGTGAGTGATTAGTTGTTAATGCTGTGTTTATTTTGTTATGTTTATGTTATGCAATATGTATTTATAGGCAAATGTAATATTTAAACCGAGAGCGTGATAATGTGGTCTTGGAATAAAGATTCAGTCGTCCGGAGTTCGGACATATTGCCACGTGCTGTGTCCAATCAATTATAATTAAAAAAAAGCAATTGACTTGGGCTTGCCCTAAGATTTATAAGAGGCTAATATAGATTATGAAAAATTGCATTTTCACATCCATATCTGTATGTATATATTGATGGGCTGTTTGGTGTAGGCTCATTTTGGGCTTGTGGTGAAATCTCGCAGTATAAAAGCCCATACAAAATCCATCAAAGCTAGTATACAACTCATCTATCACTATTTATATATGCACATATGGATGATCAAATAAGACACTCTTTCAGCAGGATCTAAAAACATTAAGATGCTCAATATGAAAATCAACCATAGCCATCCATTTAATTTTAATCAAGATTTGTGTGATCAGATTGGTTTGTAAACTAACAATTATTCCATACGTATGCGAATTTCAAGTACCACTTTCAAGAAAAATCAATGTTACAATAATATTTTTTTTCGTAATTTAGCTTTAATGTATAGACTGCATGTCTATATAATATGGGTGGACACATTTTTTTTGGTGAGAATTATGTGTTGAATTGAATTGGGGTTAAAATTATTATTCATTGATATTGTGAATACAGTCTCCAACTCTCCATTCTTTATCGAAGAGTGATACTCCTAAAAGAACATATACTCCATATTCTATAAGGTAAAACAATCTTTATGATCTTGTATGATATTCTCCATTTTGAGTAGGGAATAGGAGGATGATTTATCCCCTTGTTTAACACTATATATGTATTGTGTATAGATTTTAAATTTCAAACTTTTGGTTATTTCATGCAAAATTATACAAAAAAAAAAAGGTAAAAGCAAACGGAAATGGAAATGGAAATGGAAAAATTTTAGACTCAATAAACTTTGGGGTTCTCTTCTTTCATTTGGGAGGAGTGTCACGGGTCCATTTGTACGTAGTCCGACACTAAATTTGTTTTTTTGCTCAGTTCTTTATTATATAGTCTGAATTGTTATTTATATTCAGTCACACTCACACACTCATAAGATCTCGCGTTCGAACCCGGGCATCCATTAATATTTTGGGTGTTCAAAAATTTTATACCAATACAAAAAGGCTGTCCACATAATAGCTACAAAATCATACTCTTTCAACCCCACAAAATAGTCCACAATATTCCAATTTAGAATGATTTACAAAATAATGCACATTTGTTCAACTTTTTTTTTGAACACACGTTACTCTCATTTTAAATACATATATTTATAAAACGCGTCATGACTTACTATTATCTGCATTAACACGAAACTTTCAAGTCACATGATAATTTAGGCGAAATCTATTCAATATGTGACAAGTCTATATTCGAATCAAAATCCGATCTACAAAAGACTTTCTAAGTCCCTTTTATATGGTGATGGCCTTTGTTTACAATCTAGTAGTAGTATATTCAACTCTTGCATCATGGGAGGTTGTGATTTTATATAACTATATTACTCCTAATAGCCAATTAAGTTTCACATAACCACTAAAAAATTGTTCATCGGTTTCAGTAATTAGTCAGAGTTTAACGTTGCTAACTTGTAGGCAGGCCTGTGGCCCAGAGTCCAGATCAGATTCAAAGAACATACCAAGTGCTAACATATGACTTAAAATTTTTTTTTAATAAAGTCAAAAGTTATGGAGTACAAAATGTGTTTCCAGCTAGTTACACATTAATATAGGGACAATGTTTTTTTAAGATGGTACACATACTCCACAAATTGATATTTCACTCTTATTCGATCGATACTAAGCCCATTAATTAAAATATATGTGTAATGAAGTAGGAGTATATCATAAAATATCTTACTATTGACAATATTTATGCATATATTTTAGAACCAACATATAGCCGTTTCACTTACCAAAATGTTACTCCACTACATTTTGGCCAAAATTTATAAATTCTGACCAAAATACCCTTAGTAATTTAAAATGTAAAATTAATTCAAGTAGAGGGTTAAATTGTACTCCATGAAAACTGAAAGTTCACACGTAATCTTTCAATTTGAAATACTGTGCAAGCATTTCATTTATCGGTGAAAATAATCTATTTACCTAAAAAGAACTATGGTTTAAATATTTAAAATGTTGAGGATTACTCCCTCCGTCCATCAATATAAGACCAATTTTAACAAGACACTAGTTTTAAAAAATGTAGTAGAAAAAGTGAGTGGAAAATGTTAGTAGAAGGTGAGTCATATTTTTAAATAATTATATTAACATGCGAGTAAAATAAAGCTAGTGAAATGTGAGGTCTATTGCTAAAAGTAGTAAATAAACAAATAACACATTTATTTGTGGACAGACGAAAATTATAAAATGAGACACTTATTGTTATTCATGTAGTAGTAATATGGAGTACTTACTAAGCAAAATAATTATTTTTCACTATTGCTATCAATTAACAAGACTTATTTTAAAAACATTGAAATTTTGAATGTGCTCAACATATGAAACCGAGCTATAAACTTGAAGGCGGTGAATAGGAAATGATAAAAATCTGAGAGACAAGGGAACCTCGTTTGTCTGAAGAAAACACGTTTTTACAGATATTATACAAATAAATTGAGACGCTCCAGAAAAACAAGGCAACCAATTCAACGCCGAAAGTCTCGTGGTGTCTTATTTATTTTTTGAAAATACTTAAATTAGATGTTGTGTGTACGTATATGAAAATGAAATTGTGTTGTGTTGTTCAATGATTTTTTGTACTACTATCTTTTAATAAAATAAATGTATGTCTAATGAATAATTTCTTGGGCTCACGTCCTATGAAATTGGTCTGCGACCATCATAAAACTTTGCAACGTTAAAGTCTGACAAATTTCTGAATTTCAATGCATAAATTTAGTGCTTGAAATTTCGATCTATGATTACATCTCAAGTTTATTAATTGATTAATCACCACCTCCCATGCAAGAGCAAAATAATCATTTATTTTCCATCGAGGTCAGCACCGGCACTCTGAGATGCACTATTATTGTCATCTTATTTTTTTCAGTTCCAAGAAATTTGACTATAATTAGTTATTGTCGTCTAAAAGTAAAAAAAAAAGGCCTAATAAAACAAACACGAATAAAATTGAAAATTTTCTGCTTGATCAGTTCATTTCAAGCAACTCCACGCCCTCAAATATGACTCCCACAGTTAGTTTTAGTTGACACAGTTTTCATCATAAATAATCATTTTTCACATGCATTAGCAGTTCACATCTTTTATAGTACTACAAAACTATATTCTACTTTCAAAAATCAAAATATCTAGGTTATAGTAATAATTGTTTTTATAATAGTATTTTTTTTCTTTCTAAATTTGCAACGGCAGGCAATTAATGCTGGTGACACAATTATGACAAATATATAAAAATAATTATAGATCTTAGTACAATTAATATTGGATAAAAGTTCATAATTATATAACGTGCCACCTGGCCCAGCCACGCTGCTATTCACTGTGTTTCCCTCAGTTCTATGCAGTATTTAATTACAACCATCAAATTCCATTATTTAATTATTTGATCAATTTGACCACAAAATCATTCAATTATATATCCACCAATACCAATTCAATCTCCTCCACCTCAAACTTGCCCTTTCCACAAAATGTCCAAGCTCACTCTCTCAATCCTCTCCCTTGCCTCTCTCATCCTCACACTCACACTCACACTCTTCTCACTAAATTTCAACCCCCTCCGAAGTACCCAAAATGCCCCTAGAAAAATCCATATTCACAAACACGTCCAACTGCTCGCCGCCACGTCAGCGTGCGACGGCGCAATGTACCAGGACCTGTGCGTGTCCACCGTGGCCGCCCTGCCGGAGCTGCGGCGGAAGACGCTGCCGGAGGTGATATCGCACACGATCAACGTGACGATGAAGGAGGTCCGCGACTCCGCCTCCAACTGCAGCAGCCTCCGCCGCAAGCTGCTGAAGCGGCTGGAGCCGCTCGAGCTCCGCGCCCTCGAGGACTGCCTCGAGCTCTTCGCCGACACCGTCGCCGAGCTCGGCAAAGTCCTCTCCGACCTCTCCGGCGACGCCGCATCGCCGGAGAAGCACTACGCCGATCTGCAGACGCTCCTGAGCGGCGCGATGACGAATCAGAACACCTGCCTCGACGGCTTCGCCTACAGCAAGAACAACACGCGCCGCTTCATCGAGGGGCGCCTCCGCCGCATCTCGCGCCATTTCAGCAATTCGCTGGCGATGGTGCAGAAGCTGAAGAAGAAGAAAGGCAGGAAATTATTGCTGAATTCGAATTCGGAGGAGGAGCAATTCGCCGAGTACGGGAGAATGCGGGGCGGATTTCCGGCGTGGCTGAGCAGATCGGATCGGAGGCTGCTGCAGGCGGCGGCGAACGAGACGAGGTTCGATCTGGTGGTGGCGAAGGACGGGAGCGGCAATTTCACCACCGTGAATGAGGCGGTGGCGGCGGCGCCGAACAATAGCGATGCGAGATTTGTGATCTACATCAAAGCGGGGGCGTATTTCGAGTATGTGGAGCTGGAGAGGAGGAAGATGAACATCATGTTTTTGGGAGATGGAATTGGGAAAACGTGGATCAAAGGGAACCGGAGCGTTGTTGACGGATGGACGACTTTCCGATCGTCTACAGTTGGTGAGTAGAATCAATCTCTTCTCTGCGGTTTCTGCAGTTACTACTCTTTATTTAATTTACTAATTAGATACGAATCTGCATGTATGCGGTGTGGGGCCTTCTTTGCATGCATTAGCTTAATCTTTGGAAACCATTGCAGTAAAATTTGTCTCAACTAGTAACTTTAATGAAGGACTCGTAATTATACAACTCTTTTTTAAGATAATTGAGTGAAGTAGGTGAAATGGGGGTCCAACATTACTGAATCGAATATTCTCTAGGGTTTTTGTCATTTAGGTGATTATTACACATAAGATTAATATAATATACATCATGATTTTATGAAATATCACGGGTTGAGATAATGAGCTAGCGAAATTGGAATGTTGGAATGTCACGTTGGTCATTAATGATTAAAAATTTAAAATTATCCATGCTGTTTGTCGTGAATAGAGGATTTTGGTTGGTTGGTGATTTATGTATAAAAATCTAAATGTGAGGAGGGTATTTATGAATAATTTTCAAAAATATGTGGATTCAATAATTTGGTTCCGAGACGATGAACAATAACCTAACAAAATAATTTGGTGTCAACAATCATTAAATTCATCACGGGAATTACCCATGTAAATTTGAAATGTAGGTCTAGCTAGGTAGTGTACTCATAAAATAATTAATTTGAATATGTGGTTCGTTTTTTGTCACACTCCCTTGGAAAAATTCTTCAATTATCCATTATTAATTAGTCCCATGACAACCAATTTTTAATGATGATTTTATTTGATCAAAAAACAGATTAATTTGGATATAATGAAGTAACTTTATTTAGATTATCTGAAAACACGTCTTCTTCAAAATAGGGTCCCAAGAAAACATGATTGAAAATATAGTGTGATACAATTATCACATAATGCCACATGCGCCGTCGGTGATCTAAATAAACAGTGATTGGACATAGCTGAAATGAGAAAGGGGGAATGTAGTTTAATAATTTAAGTTGTTGTCCGATTTGTAGAGACAGCTCATTTAGAAAAGCCAACTATATTTTCTTCGTTTCACTAAATGCTATGTACACCTAATATTTACTTAGTTCTTTTTATTTAGCTATTAATCTTAATTAGTGGTAGTACTTAATAACACCATGCACCGACGTTCCAAGACGATAGTATTAAGTAGAGCATGACACTTGGAAATTTTTTTAAGTGTATGGACCATTATCCATTGTTGGTCTTCTTTTTCTCCAATTTTAGCAGTGGTGAGCCCAACATTTTCCCCTTTTCCCTCTTTGTTGGTCTACATTGACAACGATGGAAAATTTCATATTTATAATATACACAAATATCTATATATGAAAGTAGTAAGAGTGTAGGAAACCTTTTAAAAGTCATGGGCTGCGTGGGACAACTTAGCTTCGTGAATAGCACAACTATTAACAAATTGTCATATTCTAACAAATGCATTTAGTTGAATAATGCACATCCACACTTTCGAAAAAACATTTTATTTGCTTGTAGATAAGAATAATTCACTACTAGGGTTAATAAGAATTAAGTGCTAGTATAAAATTATTTGCTTGTAGATACATGATATTTACTCAATTAGTAAATCACATTTAATTTTTACTAGCATTGATGATAGTTAAGTATGACTCTGTAGTTATTTGCCTGTAAATACACGAATTCTCAATCATGAATTCGTACGTTGGACAGCCGTGGTGGGCAACGGGTTCATCGCGAAGGGCATCAGCTTTGAGAACTACGCGGGGCCCAGCAAGCACCAAGCCGTGGCCCTCCGCAGCGGGGCCGACTTCTCGGCCTTCTACCAATGCAGCTTCATCGCGTACCAAGACACCCTGTACGTGCACTCCCTCCGGCAGTTCTACCGCGACTGCGACGTGTACGGCACCGTGGACTTCATCTTCGGGAACGCGGCCGTGGTCCTCCAGAACTGCAACCTGTACGCGCGGCGCCCGGACCCGAACCAGCGCAACATCTTCACGGCCCAGGGCCGCGAGGACCCCAACCAGAACACCGGCATCTCGGTGCTCAACTCGAAGGTCGCGGCCGCCGCCGACCTCCTCCCCGTGCTGGCCAACTTCACGACGTACCTCGGGCGGCCGTGGAAGCAGTATTCGAGGACGGTTTTCATGTATTGTAACATGGAGAGTGTGGTGCACCGGAGAGGGTGGCTCGAGTGGGATGGGGATTTCGCGCTTGATACGCTTTATTATGGGGAGTATATGAACCGGGGGCCGGGCTCCAATACCACGGACCGGGTCACCTGGCCGGGCTACCGGGTTATTAATAGCTCTGACGAGGCGGCGCAGTTTACGGTCGCCAATTTTATTCAGGGGAATCAGTGGCTGCCGCCGACGGGGGTGCCGTTTTTCCCTAATTTGACGGCGACGAGTTGACTGTGAGGGTAGGATTAGATTGATTTGTTGTATTATTAATATTGTTATTATTCAAACGATTATTATGAAATATCTTTCCAATTGTTTTAAATAATTACTCACCCTTACATAACGTTGTAGTAATAAATTATTGCTGATAAAGACTACAAAATAGAGATTACAGTTGTATGCAAATTGTGATACGGAATCATCTTCCTTGAGACGAAGGGATAGTATTTTTAGTATTTTTACTCGAATCATTTATGCTAACTCTAGTTCATAATTTTCAAGAACAAAGAGAGTAGTTCATATCGATTAGAAGAACTTCTTTTACTCACAAATTTTTTTTAAAAAAAATTTAGATTTAATTTAATTAAAACCTAAAATCCCAAAATAAGAATAGTTTTAATATACCATTGAACCAAATTACCTACTCCATTCTAGATTATAGAACACCATTTTAGATCATAGACCATCACTGAAGATGTTCTAAATATCTCCACAATATATAGTGATTTCAATTGAGTAAGGCAAAACTGGTCCTGAACATATGACCATTTTACAATTTTGGTCTTAAACATTATCTTTTGAATTTTTCGGTCCCAAACATTTCAACTCGGATTACAATTGGTCCAAAGTTAACTATTCCGTCAAATTTTAGCGGTCAACGTTTTTAATCCCGATTTTGACCAAATGAAGATGTTAAACAACACGACAAAATTTAGCGACGGAACAAATGCGTCACTAATTGAGAGATTGGGAGGATCGCCCCTCTTCTCTCCCACACGCTACTTCGCCAAATTTCCCCCAAATTGAGAGGGACTCCAATCGCCGCCGCCTTCTCAATTCCTCACCGCCTCCTCCGATTCAAACGACGCCCGGTTACTCTCCACCGCCGGTTACACCCCGCACATCGGCCGCCGCCTCTCCTCTCTCTCGATTTCAACACTACTCTAGCCCTTGAGGAGTTCGTCGTCGTCGCCGTTGACAGCCGCCGCCACCGCTGTGATTTCCGCGACCACTGCGCTGCCTCAAACGCCGTCTCGTCCCAAAATCTGTTACTGTTCGTCGATGAAATCGGAGTAGCCCTCCCCTGCTGTCTCAATCAGTTCGCTCTGCAGCTGCCGTCTACACTCGCCGTCGTTGTTGCTGCCTGCGCGAAGCCGGCAGCCAGCTACCGTCGTCCAGCCTTGTCAATCAGTCCCCGAACGGTTCCGAAATGAACCCGGACAGCCCCGAAACAACCCCGACTAACCCCGCAGACTTATGTTCTCAAAGCGATTTCGATTAGTTACAGAGGGGTGTTGAATTGCTGAAGTTTGATTGCTTGTTTCGTTATTTGTTCGCGTTAAATTTGTGGGAGTCCAAGATGACAGCAAGTGGTGTTTGAAAGCATGAGTTGGATGCTAAAATGTATGCGTGCATTGCTGAGTGTAAAGTTCGAATTTGGAAGGCATTATACCTCGGTGAATTGAACTTGGTGGTGCTAGGACTTGGGGAACAACTATGGTGATTTTTGTCAAAAGAAATTGTTGTTGTTTGATTTCAACAAGTAGTATGATATGAATTGATGAAAGGATTACCACGTTTGGCTAGCTGGTTCTTCAACCTTCATGTTTCTGCCGTGAATTTTATGAGAATAAATCCATGAGAATTAGTGACGGATTTGTTCCGTCGCTAAATTTTGTTGTGTTATTTAACATCTTAATTTGGTCAAAATTGAAATTGAGATTAAAAACACTGACCGTTAAAATTTGATGGAATAGTTAACTTAGGACCAATTGTGATCCGAGTTGAAATGTTCGGGACCGAAAAATTCAAAAATAATGTTTAAAACCAAAATCATAAAATTGACATACGTTCAGGACCAGTTTTGACCTTTACTCATTTCAATTAGACAACATAACATACTAACCTTACCATAAAAAAATGAAAAGGCAGTCAAAGTAATAAGATGTTATTGCACACGATATTAGTAGTTTTGAAAGTATTTGTATTTACACAGTTGAAACTCACTTATTTATTGGAGTATAACTTAATTTACATTAGATGCCAACAACACTTTCTACAGAGCAACATTAGGTCAGCAATGGCCATTCTCGTCGATCACAGTAGTAAAAAACAATACATACATAGCTGCTTATTCTTGCACAACCTTAGCTTTACTTTCAATAGATCTCAAGATGAACCGTCCACAGCCAAAGGAACCGATTTTACCTAAGGATGAACACATCATCTCACATGTCAGGCAAAAACATAGGTACAGCAAGCAACAAAAACAGTGTACATTTGAGGAATAAAGGAAGAGGATCTCACCAGCGGGCGGAATTTGAGGATGTAGAACATCTCAAGGTACCGGCGAGTTTCAAGCCTCTCAAGTTTGGAGACGTATTTCCAGAAACCGTACACACCAGCTAAGGTCATCAACCTCTCGGAGTAGATCTTCCACGTATACCTTCATAAAACAGGATTGTGATTTTGAATGCTCGTATTTGAATTCCACTGGATGCTGAAAGTGCAGAATTTCACAATCCATACCTTTCCATAATCCTGCGAAGACCTCCTTCTGATATAGTCACCCAGTAGTTAGGATCTTCTTTGCATTTTTGGAAGAAATCTGCCATCAGGGCTCCAGCTTTATCTGGATGGTACGGATCTATATGAAATCCAGATATACCATCTTCGATGATTTCCAACGGACCGCCATGGCAAGTAGCAAAAGTCGGGAGGGCACAACCCATAGCCTCGACCACTGTTAGCCCAAATGCTTCATAGAATGCAGGCTGAAGCAAGAAACAAAGAGTACATATTTTAACCAAGAAATGAAGTGCAAGTAATAGCAGATGAGTTAGTTGCAAACGTGTTTACCTGAACAAAAATCCCTCTCTTGTCAGCTATGTAGCGGTAGAGCTCCCCATTACGGGCTCTATTTGTCTGCGATGATATCCACCTTATATGGCCATCCAAGTTGTATTCCTTAATGAGGGCGTGCATCTTCTCAATTTCTACTATTTCTTCTCTATCACTTGATTTCTTTACATCATTGTAACCAGCCACCACCACAAGATTAGCCAACTCCATAAGCTTCGGATTTTTACCATACATTTCCACTAGTCCTGTGATGTTTTTCACTCGATCGAGCCTTGCCATTGAAAATATTATGGGCTTTGATGGATCTTTCAGTGTACCACTGGCTCATAGAGAATGAGAGTAAACAGTCAAAAATTCTTCTTTACACAATACACTTATATATATGGCAGATAATGCCTACCATGTGTACAAACAGATTACCTCCTAAACTATGTATTCATCGTAAATACAATAATCTAACAAGAGATCTGAAGTGGGACTTGCAATCATGTAAATTCCACTTACATGTGCTCATCAGTCTGTTCAAGATCATATATAAGCTTTTCAAGGGATTCATGGAAAGAAGTGAGTCGCTTTGCCTCCTCAGTGTAGGGGAAGTATATGCTCTCATCAGCTCCCGGAGAAACTATATTGAACTTAGGATCAAAAACATCGATTCCGTGTACAACACGATACAAATCAGGGAGAGTGAAAGCTGTATGACTCTCATATTGACCAACAGAGTTCTTCCTGGAACCAAAGCAGCTGTTAGTCATGATTACTTGAGATGCAAACTAGTTGCTCTTCTGTGCTTAAACAGCTTAAAGATGCTATTTGTAAGTAGTATAGTTTCTAGACCTACCAAAGTTCAGGTTGTATGATAATTATTTTTAGTTGGCTTGCAGCATCTATAAGGACATATGGGTAATATAAATATTTTAAAAATCTGAAAACTGAGTATATGGCACAAAATCCTCAAGGTGTCCATTTACTCAAGGCCCGTTGCAGTTTCAGAAGAAATGAGACCATAAAAGAAACAAAAATTGAGTAAAAGCAACAAAATGCCCACAAAACAGAACCACAATGCAAGTTAAAGTTCAGTGCAAATATTGACATCAATAAGCAAAATTATGCTACTTACGTTCCAGCAATTTCTTGGTATGTACTGGTGATAATAAAATCAGAATGATTCATGGCTAGTAGATCAGCAGTGAACTGACATGAGAAGTGATATTTTTCCTCATACTTTTTCCAATATATGTCGGAATCTGGATATTTAGTTTTCTCCAAGGCATGTGCAATGGTACACTGAATACAGAACCAAGAACAACAGTTATATACAGCAACCAACTCTGTTTAAGTAAAGAAACATGCAAGTATCAGTTTTCACCTCTGTGACTCCCATCTTATGGGATAATAACGAAGCTACAAGATTTCCATCACTATAGTTTCCAATAATTAGATCTGGTACACCTTGCAGTTCAGCAGCAATTTCACCAGCAGCATCCTAACAGCGAAAAAAGACAATTTATAGCAATTCATTCATGCCACCATGAAGCCCAAGAGCCATTTTCAAGACGTGATTTAGAAATAAATGTCATCCATACCTCTGCAAACTTCTCGAGATAAGGCCAGACATCGAATCTCGAAATCCATTGGCGAAGTATCCCGTTCTCTGTTTTAAAAGGAACACGTAAAATATGAGAGTACTCACAACCACTTATCTTCTCCAGTCTCTGGTTGCACGAGGTGCCTTTTGCATCAGGAATTAATCGAGTAACCTGGAAAAAACAAAAGGTAGGTAAAGATAGAAAAACATAAGCATCACAAAAACGAGCAGAAAAAGCAATGTTACTACATGAACTTACAATCAGAATTCGAGGTTTAATATTCAGTCCTTGCTTCTTAATCCTTTGGATCATCTCAGTTTCCAGGGCCCGCACTTGATCTAGTATATACACAATCTGCAGAACAATAAAATAAGAATACAGGTACAAATTAATAACCAAACACCCACCCACACTAACACTAGAAAACTTGAACACATTTTGGGTTCACTTTCTTTCTAGATACTATCTCAACAGTATGTAGTTTTTTTCCATTATACTCTTTAACAATCAATTTAAGGTTACACTTTCATTTGCATTAATCCCAGATAATTCCACGAAACATTGTCTCTGAGAGCCTCTTCATATAGCTGATGTATTAAATCAAATTCATCACTTATTAACCAATAACATATTCAGAGATTATTACCTGACCACCTGTGTCAGGCAGACCCAGGACATTTGCTTGGCCAAAATATCCATGTATCGATAAAATGACAACATTAAACACCATGGGTATTCTGCCGAGGAAATTTTCCAGAGTCGAAGGATCAGGAGCCTGAAGGATGTCAGAGAGGAGATGCATCATCTCAACAACCAGTCCAGCAGTATCTCCCCAACCTCTCTCGAAACCCAATCCTTGCAATCTAAACAAGGGCACAAAAATGCATGAAATGACATGAATCTAACTTCTCAAAGGTAGGTTCCTGACTGAAATTGTAGACAAAACTCACGCGAATTCAAACTCTGAATAAGGTGTTTCTGGTGATAGTTTGTTAACATAATCCTCAGCCTTCGCCAAAGCAGACTCAAGCTGGGAGATCCTCCCTATCCGATCATTCAACATCAAAACCTATGCAGATAACATTATTTTGATTCACTTAGGCAGTTGCGAACTTTTGAAAAACAATCCACTCTTTTGATAGGCAAAAACATGCAATTGAAATACAATCTCCTGGAACGAATCAGGATTTATTGGTTAAACATAATATCCCACAAGTTGATACAAGCTGAAACAGAGAGGTGGTATAAGTGCAAGACAGTGAGAACTTACATGGCCTTTATGCTTGTGTACCCTTAGGAAATCAAGTAATGGCTCGAGAGAGTCTTTGTTCCGAAACATGATTGAAGAAAGATGGCGATTGAGGAATTGAACCCCGTTGCCAATTGATGAAGATCGAGTAGGGCGAGGAAATGATGCATTAAAGGGCTCAAAGTCCAGTTCAAGAAAATAGGGATCATCCTTCCTAAAGAACATTGCAAGTGAAAAAAATGAATATCACAGAATCAATCTAGCAACTGAAAACGACGAGCATTAAGCAGAAAATATAAATGTCACTTACTCCCCATCAACTAGATCTTCTTTAAAACGTAGATATTCAGAAACCTTCAACTCCTCGACACTGAGTTCATACACATTGACCCGCACAAACTCCCAAACACCGGGCCTCGGCCGAATAGCTATAGCAACGAAAGGTGGTAAAACAATAGCTTCCTGACATCAAAATAAAGATTTCCCTTTCAACTAAATCATAGAAACCGCCACCACATGCCTTTAGAAAAAAAGTTATGAATTTGTCAGCAAACACACTCAATATCCACACTATGCGGTCACAAGCAAATCATCAAATAAGCACTCAACAATATGAAGAAACTAGGGCATTCTCGGCTAGAATTTCCCCCATTATAATATTCCTCTGGAGAAAAATAAATGAATGAAGCTAGTAGTCATGGAAAATATTTAGAAATTTGAAATATATTACTTGAGCAGACTTCAAAACTTCGCTGAAAGGGCCATCACTTAGAGTTTCCTTTGCAGAATCAACGCAGATGTTTTCTAGCTCGTCTATCAGGTGATGGGGCTGAAGTATACTCTTCCCCTGCGCCACATATCTTCACACACAGTAGAAAATCAGGACCACGGCATAGTCATCAGTGAAATACTCTTCAGATTTTAATCCAAATCAAATACTAGTACCAAACTAAAATTAAAAAGATAACCTAAACAAGTAAATAACATGATCTCCAATTCTCCACTTTGAAGAAACTTTAAAAGGGCTTACTAGACATTAGTTCTTAATACACAGTAGGAAATCAGCACCTCAAATATAGTATAGTAATTAGTGAAATACACATCAGACTAAAAACTAAACAGAAATATCAAACCAAAATAATTAAATCCAGTTTGAAGAAACCTAACAGGGGCATATCAAACACTAGTTCTGTTCTTCACATAGAGTAGAAATTCAGTAACGCGGCGTATAGTAATCAGCGAAATTACTCTCCGGTTTAAACCCTAACCGATCAAATTAACAGCTGAAAAATAATATGATCTGCACTTTGACGAAATCGCTGCATAACACATATTGCGTGGGAATTAAAAGGTTGAGATATGAATGGAATTTTGAGAGAATCTAAGACAGAGAGAGGGAGAGACCGGGAAAGGAGAGCGACGAGTTCGTTTCTGTGAGCGGAAAGAGTGTCTTCAACCCTTTCTCTCATGCTGGGCAATTTCTGTTATCTCGGTTTCCCCATTGAGATCTAAAGTGGCGTAGTAATTAGAAATTCCTGACCTAAAATTCTCCTATTTGTGGGGATTAGAACTTGAAATGAAAATCAGACGCGAGAGAATCGGAGTGATGCTGATTCAATTTGTACACAAATGGAGTGGACACAGAGCTGTGAGGCCGAGAGAGAAAAGGTGGCAGTTGATGGATTGCTCTACAACTGTAGCTTAAGTTATATGTCACCACGTAACATAACACACGGATATTTCAATTTATTGGTCAAGATAAGATTTTGAAACTTACTTCCAATATACTAATTATTATAACATTATAACAATTTGTTTGATATAAAATGAAAATTTTGTAAATCAAAACTAACGAAAAAATACTCTCTATATACCCGATATCATAAAATCTATGCAATTTCCCTTTGAGTGACTGCACCAAAAGGCTCTAACTTTTCGACTTGTTTCATCGGACACCCCTAACAAAAAAAAATTCCACCACCGGTATCTAACAAAACATATAATCACAAACCTTGTTTTTTCGGACCATAACACCCTCAGGGGTTGAAAGGGCAAATTCGACCTTTTACGACGCCGCCCCTGCATCTCACCTGCTGCATGTACTGTGGATGACGCGAATCCTAATGGATGTGACAGAAACATCAAGTCTTTTGTCCTCTCTGTTCCTCAAAATGTAGACGGTTCCGGCACGATTTCGGTTCGTAAAATTTGAAACCGTAACCACGGTTCAAAATATGGCGGTTAACTGCCGGAACCAAAAACCTTGGGCATCTCTAGATGGAGCCAGAGATTCTCTATAAGTGGGGCAAAATTCTATACAAAGAGATTTTAAGATTTTGAGAAGGGGCATTTACAAAGATATTTCAATAAAAAATAAAAATAGTGATCAAAATAGCACAACTTTTTTTTTTTTAAGTGGGACATTTGCCCCTTTAGAGTACATATAGATCCGTCCCTGTATAACATACTGGAAAACATTTCAATAAGATAGATGATAACTCATCTAGGAATGGATTCTACAAATAAAAATAGTATCAATTTTTTTGATAGAATTTCCTGCATGATTATTTATCCTACCAAACATGCTTATGTGTATTTCAATTTTACGTAAAAAGTGAGATGAGATATCGAAATGCATATATATATATATATAGGGTTTTGATCTATGAAGACCAGATTTAAATATAGAAATGCAGAACACGGTCATACGTAAGACATTTTTAGGTCATAGTTAGTTTATTTTTAGGTCATGCTAACAAAGCATGACCTAAAATGATCTTAACATGACATAAATCCAAATCTTATAATATGACCTAAAACTACTTAATTATGACCTTCCGTGTTTTGGGTTAATTATTGACCATTAGATCATCTAATCCTAGGGCCAAGATTTGGGCTGCATTTCTGGATTTAAACACATAGTACTTGTTTTGATCATCTCCCTATATATATATATATATATATATATATATATATTTATAAAAGTTTATTTTTAAATGAGTTATCTATCCTATCAAATATGTTTATGCGTATTTCGATTTTATGTAAAAAGTGAAATGAGATATTGAGATGCTAACATATATATTAGAGATAAACAAATAGTACTCCCTCCGTCCCACATAATTTTACCCAGTATTCTATTTTGGGCCGTCCCACATAATTTTACACACTTCACTTTTACCATTTTTGGTAGTGGACCTCATATTCCACTAATTCATTCCTACTCACATTTTATTATAAAACTAATACTTTAAAAGTAGGACCCACATTCCACCAACTTTTTCAACTAACTTTCCATTAAATTTCTTAAAACCCGTATCGGGTCAAAGTGGGTAAAACTATGTGGGAGGGAGTACTAAATAATACTACTAGTATAAACTCAAATGCATGTGACCATGTCTTGCCTAAATAATACTACTAGTATAAACTCAAATCATCGGCGGACACAGGTACAAAGAGGGAGGGGCTTAAGCCCTTCCCAAAAGTTTCTTTTTTATTGAATTTCTACTTTAATTTTTGTTCGAAATTTTCAGAAATTAACTTCAGCCCCTACCAAATTATTGTCTTTGGAGACTAAATCTTCGAAAGTTGAGTGACAGGAGGGGCTGATATATAGAATTGCTGAGAAAATAGCAAAGTAACAACACGTTTCTTTTTCTAATTCTAAAGTGTTACTCACGATTTTAATTAAAGACTTGTAAAGATTAATGTTTTCTAGGGAAGGCAACCAATTAATTAGTGAGTTCAATTTTTTTTCTTAATTTTCTTTTAAATTCAGCTATGCAAAATTTAAATTTATTGTTTCGTTGGGGTTGGAGATTATTCAAGAAAACCTATTATTGAAAGAGTAAAAAATTAATCCCAAATTAAAATAAGCACAACTATAAAATGTTAATTGTTATAATGGTTAGTTAAGTGTTGTTATTTATGAATTTGCATTGTTGTATTATGATTTTTTAATAAGGGATGTCAAATGATAACTAATTCTTAATCCAAAATTCGGAACTTCAATGTCATGCATTAAAATTATCAATACTAATGTTTAATGTAAATTTTAATATCAACACAAAACATAAATATATTAATAATAATGTTGATATTCTTATATCCTTGTGTTAATATTTTTTACATACAAAATTGAAGTTCTGAAATGAAATTAGTTAGCATTTTAACGCGACCCTTTTTAATAATATATTATCTTCACTCTTTTTAATTTGTTTATATATTTTTTGGGACGTCACAAAGGTAGGTGAATAATTTTTTTTGGCAATATTAACACTATCCTTTATTTTTTTTCTACTTTGTTCTTAATTCTCCTACCATAAATCAATGTCACAGTTAAAAAAAGACAGAAAATATTATTTTTCACACCACACAGTATAAAGTATTAGATAGAAAAATATGGAGTATAGTGAAGCTCCTAGCCCCTACCACCGTTTATTTCTGCGTCCGCCACTGACTCAAATGCATGTGACTGGACATGTCTTACCTTATTTGATTATCTCGAATTCATAATTTGTACTTTTGTAGTAGTATATTGTTATATACAAATATTTTTATAGCTTAATTACGTAAAATCGTGACCTTCCCGAATAAATGTGGCACATTTAATGGTTTCCCAAAAGTAGAAAAATTGAATGGCATATTAAGAACTTCTAGAATGCATAATTGAGATAGATAATGCATAGTTAAGCATTGTAATCTAGTAGTTACAGAAAAGTGAAACTTTTGACAAAAATATTTTGGATAAGAAGTGAAATAATTTAATAAAGAATTGGATAAAAAGTGGGGCCCATAATTGAAAATGCACATTAGATTGTATTCGTGTCCGGTTTATAGTGAACTAACTATGTGCGTCGCCATTGTTTTTCTTCAATTTCCAAAACAAAATAGAATGTGTGTAGAATTGCTACACGCCTCTTTCATAGGAGTATAAAAATGAAGGTGATCAATAATTAATATTGAAAGAGGGTACAATTGTAACTTAGTGCTGTTTCTCACTCAATTTTGACTAAGTGATTGGATTCAATTCATTTCTTCTAAATAAAAATATGTTACGTGACAAGAAAATTCAACCGCAATTCACACATTTGAGCTGAACTATACTTGTTAGCTCTTTTTGCTAGTCTCAAACTCAATATTATGTTAGCAACTTAGCATCTTTTTTAATTTATATAAATTAACAAATCTTGAAGAATAAATTATACTCCTACTACTATATTTTAGGTTGTAATGTTGGGGAATGCTATATCCATGCCTAGCTACTAGCTAGCTCTAGCAAAATGTTGAGTTAATCCAATGAAAGATATATATTGAGCTACGCAATTATTTATCGAGCTAAATATTTATTGGGTTTGGATCATGCCCACAAAAATGGGGCTTCACTTGGGTATAAAATGATTTAATGGGAGTAGTTGGATTGGAATTTATTAGGGCATCCGCAACGCTATCTCTTATCCGTCTCATCTCTTCACTATTCATGAGTCTCACTGTACTTTTCAGCTCATCTCTTAACTAAGAGACAACACCTGTATCCCTCCATCTCTTAACCATCTCTTAACTATTTATTCAATTTCATTTTTTATTTTTAATTCCAACAAATTCAATTAATAAAAAACACACTTCATTATAAATAAAATAAAATTACAATTTAAATACCTAAAAAAAATAAATAAAAACATAATTAAAAACTAGAAATTACAAATTGCACACTTAAACTCAAATAAAAAAAAATGGAGGCAAAGAAGCAGAAGAAGGAGTTCTCTAGTGACGATCATCTAACGGTTGCCAAATTTTGCCCAAATGTGCTCCATTAGATCCTCCTGGAGTTGGGCGTGGGCGGTAGAATCACGTGTCCTTGCCCGAATAGACAACCGCTCTTGCAAAGACGGATGCACTCCCGTTCGAGGCGGACTACTTGCGGTTGAGCTTCCCGGGGTTTCAGGGTCGAACCAATTTCCCGCCTCAGGTCCTTCGTCGGCGACAATCATGTTGTGCAAGATTATGCACGTATACATGATGTCGACCATATTCTCCATAAACCACTGTCGAGCCGGGGCTTTGATAATGTTCCATCGAGCTTGGAGAACCTTATAGAAGTGATTGGAGAGGAAAGAAAGAGAGATGAAGAATAGATGTGTGTTTGTGTGTAAAGTGGAGAATGGAGAAGAGTATATATAAAAAATATAAAAAAAAAAAAAAAAAATTTAAAATATGACCGTTCTACGGTCATATTACCTTTTTTTCAAAAAATCTGATTTTTTTATAAAAAAAATTGAATTATGACGTCATAAATCCGACGCCCACTCGCGGGTCGGCGAGTGGGCGTCACGCCAGCAGCCCGCGCGCGCCACGTGGCGCCGGGCGCGTGTCTCGCCAGCTCGAGGCTTGCCTCGCCGGGACGCGTCGGACGTCGAGACATCTCGTCTCATCGAGACGAGACGGGAGCCGCAACGCTGTCTCGATGCCGTCTCGTCTCGTCGAGACGAGATCGAGGCCGCAACGAGGCAGCGTATGCTCTTAGGCTTGATATTACTGACAAAACTATTACACATGTAAAAGTGAAATACTGGCAAATTGTATAAATCATTTTTCAATAACTTTAATCTAATAAGTTATGTGTTATTTTTCAGTGTACAATACCATGCATGGAATTTTATTGAAGAATAAATTTAAATTCAGTTATAATGAATAAGTATTCAAAAATATAAGGAAATGAAATTTGGGATCATAAAATATGTTTGGAATAAAAGTTAAGTTTCGTAGCATTGATCAAAAATAAGAATTGCAAAAACTCATAGCTAATTGTCGGAAACCTTCAGGAGAAAATATATATATGGATTTTTTTTATCTAGCTAACTAACAATGATAATAAGATTAGTATTTTTTGTTATTCTATCAGTATAAGTGCATTTGTATGTTGTGTTTGGTGTTGAGCATTTTTGCATTCATAAAAAAAAAACAATGATTGTTAATTATATAAAAAAATTGTTAGACCTTTTGATCATTTCCTCCAAATGACACTTAACAATTGTAATTTTTAAATTAAATTTTCCTTAGCTATTATCCAATAAATTTAGTATTTTAACCCTAAATCAAACATGGAGAAAATAAAGGCACACAAAACATCCACGAATGGCGATATCTTTCCTACTACAATATGAACTCATTACTCATATGTATTAATTGAACCGGTATGATATTTGTTTTAATAACATAAAAGAACACATAAATATAAATTATAATTTCATAAGATGATTTTTTTAAATTTCTATATTCTTACAATTATATACTTGGAGAAGGCATCCGATTTTTTAAAAAATACTTCAAATTAGTAAATATTTTAAGACTATTTTAATTAAAACTATCAACGTACATTACACAGAAACAAAACTATTAGAAATCTAAGATCCACTTATTTCTACATTAATATTAGTATGTAGCTTAACAAGGAGTAGCAATCTCAAATGAACAGCTGAGAGAAATTTTAGGATTTGTACGGCTCTATTAGTCACAAAAATCAAT
The DNA here is from genome assembly GCF_023119035.1 of Salvia hispanica. NCBI lineage: Eukaryota > Viridiplantae > Streptophyta > Magnoliopsida > Lamiales > Lamiaceae > Salvia > Salvia hispanica. The sequence continues at coordinate 5,617,151 of NC_062967.1, read as the reverse complement.
GAACTAATAATCAAATTGATTTTCCATCACACAAAAAAAATACCAATAATAGAAATTTTTAGGCTCAAGAAATCACACAGGCACACATATAAATATAAACCCTAGCTTTTACTTAGATAGTGTAGTTAAGAAGAAAAACATTGCAAATATGATCAAGACATGTTTTCTCTGTTTATTGGTTAGCCATGTTGTGCTGGGAATTGATGGTGCCCCCAAAGGCCGCATTCTGCAGGGCGAGACCGTTTTCGATATCACAAACTACGGAGCTAAGGGCGATGGCACAACAGATGATGCAATGGTGGAGAAATTGACCTTTCATATTAATCAATAGTGTTAATTCAGTATCACTGAAATCAAATGCATGCATCTATATTAGTATAAGAAAACATAGTACTACAAGTTGATTTAATAGTGTAATTTTAATTAATTACTAAAACACAATATTGTAATATAGTCCATGTATCTTTGTTAGGCATTGATTCAGGCATGGAGGGCGGGATGCGATAGTGCAGGGGCGGCTAGGATTCTAGTCCCGGCCGGGAAATCGTTCATGATGGGAGAGGTGATCATGAGGGGGCCATGCAAGGCGGCGAAGCCAATTGTCCTCGACATCCAGGGCACCATCAATGCCAATCCGGAACCCAGCTCCTATTCCAACATGATGTGGATCTTGATCGAATATGTCGACGGCATGATTGTCACTGGTGGAGGCACCATCCACGGGCAAGGACAAAATGTTTGGAAGTATGCCGACGATACGACCCGTATGCCCGTCGTATGTATTACTATTACTATTCATTTTTACTTTCCAAAAAGTGTCATGTGCGAAGCATATGTAGAGTAACCGTACATACTTCACACATGACACTTTTTGAAAAATATTTGTCTTATGTGCATTTTTTAAGTATCACATACTCTCCGTCCACCTACTATTTACCCCGTTTCTTTTTATACTAATTTTAAAACAGTTAATTTATTAAGATATGTTGGAGGTAATTTAAAAGGTTAGAATTAAGTGTATTGTGTGAATAGAATTGGACAATAGGTTATGACAATAAAAAATTGAGTAATTGATGGTGTTATATTGGCAGAGTTTTACATTCCAATCATCCAAAAACGGAGACATAAACAACCTAAATTTCGTGGATGCAATGGGATTCCATACCAAATTGATCGACAGCATCGACTTGAAGGTGAGCCATTTGAAGATCACCGCTCCTGACGAGAGCCCCAACACCGACGGAATGCACTTTAGCAACGCCACGAACGTCGACATGTCCGATTGCGTCATTGGGACCGGGGACGACTGCATCTCCATCGGAACGGGTAGCAAGAACATGTTGTTCCAGCGAATCCAATGCGGCCCCGGACACGGACTCTCGTACATACATACCACATCTTAATTCAACATACAATATCAAGTTACATTATGCAAAACTCATTTTATTAAATTCATCTCTTTAGTGTGGGGAGCTTGGGCAAGCGGCCCGACGAATTGCCCGTCGGGAACATCACCTTCCTCAACTGCAGCCTGTCGGGGACCACAAACGGCGCGAGGATCAAGAGCTACCACAACTCGCCCGAGCTCACCGCCGACCATATCATATACAAAGACATCATAATGGATAAAGTCAAGAACCCCATCCTCATCGATCAACATTACGACTCCAAGACCAAGTCGGAGGTACGCTACTAAACACAAATTACACATGCATAAAAGCACATGCTACCTCTGTCCTTTAAAAATAGAAACTTTCTATTTTAGAAAAAAAAAATTATACTCTGACGTGGTAAGATCATTCTTCACTAATACTACTTCAACCATTTTTTCTTTCTACTATCGCTCTTATTTTACCAATTGAGTAACTTTATGAACACAAGATAAATAAATAAATGTAAACTCCTAAAATGTTCATCTAATCCATTGTCTATTTAGAATTGAAGTAAAAACGTGAAAAGCGATTGCATTGAACGCTCATTGACGTGCTTTTGGTCTTCGTCTTCTCTCCAGCAATCGAGCGTGAAGATCTCTGACGTCCACTTCATAAACATAAAGGGCACGACCATCTCAAAAGTTCCAATTCTATTGAACTGCAGCTCAAAGTATCCATGCGACAACATTGAATTGGCCGACATTAGCTTGAAACCGGAGCCTCCATTGACCGAGAGCTCGTCGGCGTGCGTCAGCACCACCAACTTGAAAGTCAGCGGCACCATAATCCCGCCAGCTCCGACTGCTTGTACTGTCCCTTAGAACATATTTAAACATGCATTTAAGTTCAAGAAATTTCTTTGAATAAGTATGCATTGTGATTCAATCAAAACAATAATTTTGTTGTTTGAACTTAATCTCGTGTTTAACTATGTGTGTATCTTAATTAATTCGTGATTGTTTTAATGCAAAGAAAAAAAATAGACACAAAGTAAGAAAATAGCTATTTTTTATAGTAACTATAAAAATTAAAATAATATAATTAAGCATAATTAATATTGTTTCACTTAGAAACATTAAACTTGAAAAGAAATATACAATTACAAATCTATCAAGCATTAGACGTATAGACGTGCCTCTCTTCTTAATCAATTGTTTGGTGAACAAAATGTGCTTTCTAGTTCATTAATTTAGTCGTATCTTTATAATGTACAGGAAAAAGGGATGTTATATTAAAATCATAACCGAATCCTATTAGATAAGAAATAGTAGTACTTAACAAATCAATAAATTGGAACATCTAATAAATATGGAGTAATTAATTATAAGACATGAGGCGAGTATTAATTAAATTGAAAGCACATATAGACGTAGAGTGATAATTAATGTCTGAGACCAAATGTCTCTTTTCAATTCAAATCCACTATTACGCTGCCTTTAAATTTTTGTTCATTTGCTAATTAAAAACCAATATTCCATAACTAGGGGTGTCGAAACGGGTACCCACGGGTACCCAAACCCGATTTTGCAGGTACCTGTACCCGAAAACTTGAATATTATACTATCCAATCCCGACCCATATAGTTAAACAGGTAACCCCATACCCGCATCGGGTATCCCAAACCCGCAGTTGCGGGTACCCAAACCCGCACACATAATTTGAATTGTGTATTATATTATTCAACGGTATTATGCTTTTAGTTTTCGCCTTATCATCAATGTTAGTCATCTAATGCAATAATTTTTTGTACATGCATGTTTGAAATTATAGAATGAATTTTGGGATTGTTGTTAGTTGCTACACTAGATTTTAGATTTATATTTTTTTTAATTTGTTGTATTTGCATAATTTCCAACTATTAACTATGCACAAATATGATGATTTCTAATCTCTTAAATATAATATGACTATGTATGAAATATAATGCAAATCCAAATTTCAAATAAACAAATATGATAGAAACATCAAGCATGTCTAAAATTAAATCACCATTCAAAAGTCTAATATAAAATAAAAAATAATTCACTTTCATCAAAAGTCTAAATATATATAACTTCAACTAAAAGTTTATATATTTTAAATCTTTAATATAAAGACACTAAACTAATAAAAGTTTCACTTTCACCAATCTTGCAATCCTTCAGTTGGTAGCGGATAAACAATTGGAAATAAAGTATATCATCGGGGAGTATATATGGATTTGAAACTAATTAACTAAAATAAAATATTTGAAACCCCTATAAATAACGGGTATTATCGGGTTTAATGGGTATACCCGAGCGGGTAGCGGGTATACCCATACCCGCAAAAATTTAAAACAAACTACCCGATCCCGCCCCGTTTTCCATTGTCGTCGGGTAGCGGGTACCCGTTACCTGGCGGGTAGCGGGTCGGGTTGAGGGTTTCCCAATACCCGCTACCCGTTTCGACACCCCTAGATCTAACTATATTTTCGTCCAATTAGATTCGATTAACATAGTTAACATTGATGTATCTTTATCTTCGATTCCATGCGTTGTTCGTCAAATTTCATCACAGTTTTAACTACTTGTCATCATAATGTTACAAAATCTTTATTACACTAGAAGTAATAGTATTCATTATGATTCATGAGATATAGTATAGTTACATTTGATCTAGTTTATCATTTATATTTGTAATCACAGTGATCATTTGTCAATATGAAAATCTCATGCCTATGTAATAAGACAATTTTCCTTTCAATCTCGTACCGTGTGGTGAAGTTTTGGTTGCCTAAAATTTCGATCGTTCAAAAAATAAATCAACTGAAAATCACACTATATATTGGCGATTTTAGCCTCATAACAAAATTTTGATACCGATATAATGAAGCGTATTTTCTTAAGTTGTAACATGTGTAGTAATTGGACGTTAGTTATGCCTAAATGGTTAGTCAAGGATGACAAATTCGAACACGTGATTCACTTGGATTTTACATGGTTTTAGAGGATAGTTTCACTTGAATTTGATCGTATATTGTGTATTTTGAGACATGGTTTATAGCTACTTCTCTATGTTATTAGTATTTTGACCATTTTGTGAAGAATGTGTAGAAAAAGGGTCGAAAATGAGCTTAAATGGCGAAAGGTGGAAAAAGGATGAAATTGCAGCACGAGGCTGGCGAACCGCCAGCTTCGCATCAGTACCAACCTGGCGACTCGCCAGGTCCTTCGCCCAGAATTGCCGAGAGCAGCTGGCGACTCGCCAGCTTCACCGTACAACGAACCTGGCGACCCGCCAGGTTCGGCCGACAGATTCCAAACAAGGAAATTTCGAGCCCTATTTAACCTAATGTGCGTGGGACGCCTCCTACAACATTCTACACGCCTTCAACCCCAAAAATACTACTTTTTCACCTAGGAAGAAGAGAAGAACGAGCAGAGGACGAGTATTCATCGCAAGATTGAAGACGAGACCTCCAATCCGCCCAATCCATTCTAGGAGTTTCTACTTTTAGTTTTATTCTTGTTCAAACAATGTTTTTGATTATTTCTTTGAATACCTCTTTGACTTTTGTGTTGAACATGAGTAGCTAAACCCTTCGTAGAGTTCTACGGGGGAGATACAACGATTCTTATGTTTAATTGATTTCCTTTTTCTATGCCTTGGCTCATGTGGTTATTTTGATTTCTTATGTGCTTATACATTTATTTGATTGATCACCTTATAAATGCATGTGGATTTTACTACAAGAACTGAGAAGTGAGTAGTTTAATTTGAAGGAGAAGAAATTGACGTCTTTGCCAATATAATCGAGAGATTTGAGCCTTTGAATGAAGCTAAGTATCTTAGGAGCTATTAGGAGTTGTTGCCTTAGTTCTAGGAAGGAGACTTCGGTTCTAGGTAGCAATCTACAAATTATATGCTTTGAGAAAAGATATAGTTTTACCTTAGTGATAGCTTAATAACCCTTGAGACCCTTTGTTGGCATAGTTAGGAAGTTAGTTGAGCATAGGATAGTTGTTATTGATCCTGTAGGATTCTACCTTCTCATCCTTGATCTACATCCATTTTCTTATTTGCTTTTAGTTCTCTAGTTGTTTTTAATTGTTTTTACTTTGCTTTTAAATAGATTTAGAAAAACCAAAATTCCGATTCATCTAGATAGTAGTTGAGGTTGGTTCGTGGTAATTAGTTTGACACTCATTGTCTCTGTGGATACGATACTCTTTGCTTACTATTTGCTACATTAGCCCCGTACACTTGCGGGTATACTTGTGTTAAAAATAAGTTGAGTCAAGTTTTTGGCGCCGTTGCAAGGGATGACAAAATTTTGATGCCGATATAATTAATCATATTTTCTTAAGTTGTAATATGTGTAGTAATTGGACGTTAGTTATGCCTAAATGGTTAGTCAGGGATGACAAATTCAAACACGACTCGCACATGACATAAACACGTTGACGACATGATTTTATTTTGTTGGCACGACACGATAACAATTCAATATATAAGGGCATGAACCCGACGTACAACACGACAATAGCACAAACTCAACATGACAACTTCATGATAACTACGTGAAATGATTCGTGCGTGTTGTGAATGAGATATGAACCGACGACGACGAGGTAGTGATAGTCGTGGCGGTGGCGGTGAAGACAGATAATGGAATGGTGGCAACATACGTAAAGTGGGGATATGAAACTCTAATTTCTAATTCTAATAAAAATTAATTAGAATAATGATGTTAATTATTAACAGGTTATACGAATCCAACCTGAATCGAACTCAGAACCCTAACTCAATCTGAACTGTTTGTAATTTGTATTACATCAAGCCGACAAAAAATGAATACGATAAAGTTTGACACAATCAATGGCTTTATTAAGCCCCCTACCATATATGTTATTCGTTTTTTTATTTATATGTATAATATCATTGAATTTACTTTATTTTGTGTGAATCATTGTACAAAATTCCAAACTCTGGTTTTAGAATATATAGTTCCTAGCGATTAGCGAAACAAATTTTTGTGTCACACATTATGTTGATTAATAGTTAATTAAATTTCTATATATTGTGTAATGTTCGCGTAACTCAAGCTAACTCATAACATATAATACGTACGTATGAATGAGTTTGAATTTTGGTTTTTGTCATTGATAAAATGTTGAGGTTAAATGCCCCGAAAAATGAAGTACTATGATAAACTGAACGTGAATATAAATAGAGTGTTCCTGAAGTCCTACTTAATTATACAGTACTAAAAAACATAAATTAATGCAAAATTAACCAAGTGTTTTCTCACTATGTATACTGTGATTACACAAGTTGAGTTAATTAAATACTTGATTCTGATAATTTAATCTTATTGAATCTAGTTTCTTTTCCTATTAGAAGCACATTTATAATCCTTTTAATTTGCTTAATTAAATCTAGTCATGTTCGTAACAATTTGCTATGAATAATTCAAGATCCACTTATTTCTACATCACCTCACAAATTTTTATATATTCTGTCTGGCTGAAATTTTGCCAAATTAATGAACAGCTGGGAGAAATTATCGATTTGAACATAATTTTTTTATTTGCCAAAAATAGGATTAAAAAGTGAGAATTTTTCGCAGACGATAGCATATATAATATAATGCGTGGGCAACACAAGAGAAATGAGAAACAGTAGTAAAATAAAGTGGATAAGAAATAAAGTGAATAATATTGGTGAATAATATATATGGCTAGACGTTCTTCTGATATGATGGCCTCTTTGGCCTTAGGCATAAGTAGTTTGATTATTATGAATGCCATCGCGGTTGCGGGTGAACAACGCCGGCTCCTGGGTGAGACGGTGTACGACATCACCAAATACGGCGCCAAGGGGGATGGGAAAACGGACGACGCAATGGTTTGAAATCATAGTACTAGTATAATTATTTAAAAAAAGAGTAGTGATTGAATGAAATGTGGTGTGGCATGCAGTCATTTATTCAGGCATTTAGGGCAGGATGCGAAGGCAAGACACCGGCGAAGATTGTGGTCCCACCAGGGAAATTCATGATGGGGGAGGTTATCCTAAGGGGCAAGTGCAAGGCGCCACCGCCACTGATAATCGACATTCAAGGCACCATCTTGGCCAATCCCGACCCGAGCACCTACACCAATAGGATGTGGATATTGCTCGAGTATCTTGAAAACGTCAAGGTCGGCGGCGGAGGCACCCTCAATGGCCAAGGGGCCAACGTATGGAAATATGCCGGAGAAAACAACAAAATGCCTGTCGTAAGTATATCCACATTGTTATTTTAATTGCAATATTCCCTATATGCTATATTTATTTTTGAATTATGACAGAGCTTCACCTTCCAATCCTCAATAAATGGAGACATTAGCAACCTCAAATTGGTGGACGCAATGGGCTTCCATAGCAAGTTGATCGACAGCTCCAACATCAAGGTCTCAAAAATGAGTATCACCGCCCCCGAAGACAGCCCCAACACGGACGGAATCCATCTCAGCAACGCCACCAACGTCGAGATCACCGACTCCGTCATTGCAACCGGAGACGACTGCATCTCCATCGGTACCGGCAGCAAAAACATCCTAGTCAAAAATCTCAAATGCGGGCCTGGACACGGACTCGCGTGAGCACCTGTTATATTAGTATCGTGTTAGTATTATATTTGGAGGAATAGTTATTAATGAAAATACTCCCCGGGCAGAGTGGGGAGTTTGGGGAAACGCCCCGACGAATTGAGCGTCGGGAACATCACCTTCTCGAGCTGCACTCTGACGGGCACAACCAACGGGGCCAGGATCAAGAGCTACCACAAGTCGCCGGTGCTGACCGCCGACAAGATCGTCTTCGAAGATTTGACTATGAATAACGTCAAGAACCCCATCATCATCGATCAACATTACTTCTCCAAGACTCAACCCGAGGTATACATGTACATATCCATATATTTTTCAAAACTCACAAAATCACTAATATTTTTTGGTGTAGCAATCAAGCGTAAAGATTACCGACGTCCACTTCCGAAGAATCAAGGGCACCACGGTCTCCGAGATTCCGGTGTTGCTCAACTGCAGCAAAAAGGTGCCATGCTCAAACATCGAATTGGCCGACATAGACTTGAAACCCACGGGGGAAGCCAAGACCGTCTCGTCTGCGTGTGAGGCCGCCGTCGGAATCAAAGGTTCCGGCGTCCTCAACCCTCCTCTTCCCAAATGCTAGCCTTACTTTTTCTCATTATACTTTTATTTGTTTATTTGCATATTCGCGAATTGTATCGTCCAGAAATTGCGTCTACGTACTGTGCAATTCCTATGAATAAAACAGCAACGGCACTTCATTTTGTTAAACATGTGCCCACATATTTCTAATACAGTAGTACTGTTTTTTTTTATGATGAGGGAAGTATGATAAACTGCAGTTTCTTGTGATCGATTGCATAGTGTATGTTTATTTAATGGGTTGTTATTGATTTTTTAATCAGCTTTAATTTGGTGAAATACGTCAATTTTATCTGGCATGCAAATTTTATCTTGGGCTCATTATATTAAGTTATTAACAATGAAGATGCAAACTATAGTTGTGATATTAGTAAATTTGGGCTTAACATCACTATTATATTAACTCGATTGGTCTTTTCTCTTCATAAATTTGGGCAAAAACTATTTCACTATTGGAATATCTAGTTAAAGTATTGATTAAATTTACATTTCCCAACTTAAAGAAATGAAATTTGGAGTTCTGGTCTTCGATTTTTTGGCAAATTTGAGAATGTTCGTATTTTTGTGTTGTATGTTTATTTTGTTGAAGTGTGATGTAGCAGCATTTAGTGTTGGGGTAGTTGTGGTTTATTCTCTTCATACATTTTAGGCTTTGTTACTTGTTAGAATATTAGATTTTTTGTATTTGTGATCTAATCACATCTTAGTCAAAGGACTCAAAACCAAACAACCTTACAACCATATACTATCACACTGTGTGTACTGTGTTTTTCATGCCAAGATTCAAAGAGAATTATTACAGCATGCCAAATTGCCAATACATTATTTCAGTGACAAACACCTCCAATCTTAGGACACCTCTAACATCTGCTATACTAAATATCATCACATATTACCCAATTTCTCAGTTTCCCCTTTTGCAGCCTTCTGGCGATTAATCAGCGAATAGCCGTAGATTTCCAGCAGGAATGCGGTGAGGAACACGACGAGGCAGAGCTTAGCAAAAGACAGATTGAAGAACCAGGAGCACCAGAGCGAAGATAGCAAAGACAGCGCCCAGACCATCATTTTCACCCTAGTCGAACTCGCTTGATCCTCCTTCACCATCCCCATCTCCATCGTGTACTTACCGATCACTGCCTCAGAATCTTCCCGAACTTTCCCTCCCACTTCGTAGCTCACGAGCTTGACTCTCTGAGACACCACAGCCGACCTCTTTGGCCATTCTGCTTGCCATAGCGCCTCCCACTTCGAAGAATCACCTCTTCTATCAACACCATAATCCATAACCACACCATCTTCCCTATCAACTTCCCCATTTGCAACTTTACTCATTGTAGCTTCACCATCTCCGTTATCAGTCAAATGATCTTCGACTTCCTCTTCATTCGCCCTCTTTGCATCATCCTCGCCTGTCTGAGAATCGGGTTGCTGCAACATATCCCCATTCTCATTCAGCTCACCATTTATCGTGGTTTCCTCCACCTCTTCTGTTGAAATCGGCTCTTCCTTATCGACGTTGAGAATGTTCACTGGTGATGGATGAAGTACAGATTTCTCCTCATTAATTTCTCCTTTAGCACTGCAAAACACAACAAATTCTTTTTCACTCACTTCCATTTCTAAATGCATATCATCAATTTCATCTCCTTCAACACCATTATCTTCTTCTCTCTCAGATGCCTCAGTAATTTCACCATCGCCATCACTTTCTCCCTCTGCACTATCATCTTCAATGTAGATTTGCTCATCTTTTGAGAGATCATCCGAAACAACTTTGTCCAATTCCCCTTTCTTCAACAGAGGAATTTCTGATGAAGGCTTGACGATTACGAAGCCATCATCAGAAATTGCATCTGCCTCTACATCCTGAAGAAATTCGTAACTTGAAATTTCCAGTATCTTAATTGATCAAATTCAATTCAAAATTAAATCATATGTATTCTTCACAAACTTGTTTGTTGCATAACCAAATTAAAATAACACAGAGAAAAACAGAGTTACTTACTTTCAAGCTGTGAGCAGAAACCTTTTCCAACTGAACATCTTCTATTCCCCCTTTCCTGCAAAAATTCATCTCCGATTTACACAAAAATCCACCAAAAACTCTTCGAAATCATAATAAAAATGAACGCAATCACACAAACCTTATGCGTTCATGCTCTTTCTCTCTCTTCTCGTCAATCTCAGGTGATGAATTCCGGCGGCGGTTATCCTTGCCGGAGCTCCATCTCTTTTGGCCGAACACAAAGGCTGCGGTAGCCAACGCGCCGCCTAACAGAACAACAACTCCAACAGCGCCGCCGCCGAGTTTTATGTCCAATTTGTGGCTCCCTCGTTGATCATCTCGAGATTTCTCGGTTTCCGCCATGTTCAATATGATGTTCCTTTCTTTGTGATCAAGCCAACAATCAGCATTAGTTGTGTGTGTGTGAGAGAGTATGTGTGCCTCCTTTTTTGTTGTTGTAATTAATGCCTAGTTTTTTCATTGATTCATAATATACGCTTTCGGAGTTGAAGCGGACGTCGCATTTTTGTTCTTTTTTTTCATTTTTTGTTACTTATTGGTCAAATTGACGTAAAACTCATAAATTTGATTAAATTTTGGCGACTTCCGATTTGGAAAATTCACCGAATAAATTATGAGGCTCACATTTGTATGATATACAAGAAATTAAAATTCATGGGATCAGGAAAATAGAAGGTGGTCGTTAGTCATAAGTGTTGCGACGATCGTTGCTGACAATGGATGACAGATGAATAAAGTGGAGAATTAGTCGTATTCAGTGGCGGAGCCAGACTTTCAACGGTGGGGGGCCCAAACTACAATTAAAATTTGTTGAGTGCGTTCAGTGCTAACGACACGAAAATAACTCAGACGTGATCATTATAAAAAGCCGCACGTTAGAAACGAATGATGAGAAAAAATTAATTGATGAATAGATTTTTAGAGCATAACACCAATTTTACTAGTAATATGATATATTTACATATTAATTACTAGATCAAAGAGTTATTCTCTATTCCAGATTTTTTATAATAAAGGATATCAAATTAAACATATTAGCATATAATATTTTAAAATTTTTATAGAATCAAAGAATTATTTTCTATTTTAAAATTATAAAAATCATTTCTTATGATTACAATTTAAAATGATTCCTACAAAATTACTTGTGAAAAAAAATCAAGAGAAATCACTAATGTGAGAAAACTATAAAATTAATATATTTAAGCATGAAATCAATTTTATTAATATTATAAATCTATTTAATATGAATATAAGAAATATAAATGAATCCAAAATAGAAAGAAATATTTAAAAATAAAAAAGCTATAGTTGGGAATCGAACTCGACACATTGCACATGAGAGGCTGACATTTACACCATCTGCGCTACCATTTCACGTTTTCAACTTGGCATACATATATATATTATATATACGAATCATCCAAATGGCTGAGGGGCTAAGGGCCCCCCGGCCCCACCGTGGCTCCGCCCCTGGTCGTACTCCCTCCGTTCCATAGTAACAGAGTTATTTTGTCATTTTGGTGAGTTGCATAGTAATAGAGTCATTTCCCTTTTTAGTAAAAGTCAACACATTTTTCCACACCTATTTTACTCTCTCTTATTCCCCTGTCCCCAATTAATTGTCACTCTTTGACCGAGCGCGAGTTTTAAGAAATGTAAAGAAAAATTAGTTGAAAAAGTGAATGGAATGTAGGACCGATTTTTTTATATTAATTTTATAATAAAATGTGAGTGAAGTGAGTTAGTGGAATGTGAGACCTTTGACAATTATTGAGGAACAGGCCGAAATGGAAAAGAGTGACAATTAATCGGGGTCGAAGTGACGAAGTGAGTACTTTTTTCTCTCTTCATCTTTCTACCTTTTTCATTTTCCACTTTATTGTCCTTCTACTTAACCCACCTAACACAATTTTTCTTAATCTACGTGCTGAAAAGAAACACCTCCGTTACTATGGAATGGAGGGAGTAGTAATTTTATTGGCCTGGTGCGATTGTATTGATGCCCACCTAATTCATGTGAATTAATACTCCCTCCGTCCCACTTAAAATGCAACATTTGAGAATCGGCACAGGATTTTATGTAGTGTTGTTTTGTGAGTTAATGAAGAGAGAGTAAAGTAAGAGAGATGAAAAAGTAGAGATAGAGTTGTTTTTATTTTAGGAAACGTTTCATTTTTAATGGGACAACCAAAAAAGAAAAACGTTTTATTTTTAATGGGACAGAATAGAAATTTTATTGGCTCGCCTGGTGTGTATTGATGTCCACCTAATTCATGTAATTGACTGCAGAGCCCATCTAATTTTGGGGACCATTGCTAAACATGTCAACAATTTTAATTTATTTAATATTAGCTGTCTATTCGATATATAGTCAAATATCAGGTACCTAAATTTATTAATTTGTTTGCGACCGCTATCATTGTTTAATAAATTTGAGTGTACTCGAACATTTCATCTTTGACTAATATACATTGATATAGAAATTAAATTACAAATATTCAAACCAAATATTGACATGACGATGTCGCGTGGCATTAATTAAAATAAAAATAAGATGGTAACATAAATGGTGATTTGTGGGACTCAGTCACAAACAATTATTACTATTCAGTATTAAATGTTTGATATGATTGTAAAACTCTTTACAATAATTACCCAAGTTCAATAGTTATTGAACGCATTTTTATTTTTATTTTGATGGACTACTGGACGTATTTTTAATTTAGAATGAATATCATCACCAAGAATACTAAAATCAAGGTGCTATACTTATTTGTCTGGTGATTAGTGATTATATTTTTTTGAGACACTTGCATCCATTAGTGAGGATTAAATGCTAAATTAAGACAACCAAAAAACAGTCTGTTCAAGCTCTTCATGATCAATTTATGTCATCGACGCATTATATTTCGAATTTTTATTAATTTCCTATAAGTTTCGTTTAGAGTTAAGGTCAAAATTGATCCTGAACATATGATCATTTTATCTTTTTGGTCCTAAACATTATCTTTTTGATTTTTTGGTCCTAAACATATGAGAATTTGATCATTTTGGTCCTCTGTTAACTTTTCCGTTAAAAACTAACGGTCAACGGATTTAAATTCGATTTTGACCAAATTTAAGTTTTAATTTTGTTTTTTAAATCCTTAATTTAAAACTCTAACTATTATTAAAAATATTCTCATTTAAGAATATTTTTAATAATAGTTAGGGTTTTTAATTGAGGATTTAAAAACAGAATTTAAACTTAAATTTGGTCAAAATCGGATTTAAATCTGTTGACCGTTAGTTTTTAACGGAAAAGTTAACGGAGGACCAAAATGATCAAATTCTCATATGTTCAAGACCAAAAAATCCAAAAGATAATGTTTAGGACCAAAAAGATAAAATGACCATATGTTCAGGACCAATTTTGACCATTACTCTTTCGTTTATAATGCAGCCTAAATGTTCAATGTAATTTACAAATTTTTCTAAAAATGAAATTTCCTAATTTACTCTCGTGATCGATATAACTCGAACCTTTGATAATTGACATATTAGTTCGAGAGGAAATATTTTACCGACTAAGTGGTGAACTAGTTATTTAGTTTTTAATGCGGGTATATATATATAAAAAAAAAATCGGCAATTGTACAGGCCATCCCATAACCCCACTTAGCTTAAGTTTTGGAGCCCAAGCAATTAAAAGAAAGAAAATATGTCAAGCCCGAAACATGACGGGCCAGGCCCAACAATTACACGCTTATAATTGGATGTGTCACAAGCATATAATGGGCCACCAAATAATGACCTTTTTTAACATGGGGATTTCTTCAAATGCAAGTATTAGGAGTTACTTTTACTTTTCTGTACTCATTTTATAGAAATAATAATAAATAATTAAAGTGGAAAAATAATAAAATAAAAGAGAGAATAATATTGAAGAGATAAAATAATAAAATTTAAAATATAATCCATAGTCATAGATTTAAGAGCCAAAATAATAGTAAAATTTAAAATAAGAAATTAAAAATGTAAGGTACAACATGAAGGTTTCTTAAGGATTATCTTCTTCAATAGTGCGAAGGTGTCTTTTGTTGAGGGGTAGAATCGTAAACAAAAGGGCCGACGGAGTACAACCTCAGTTTGCTGGAGCCGAGCGTCCGATAAGCCGATAGAGGCGCGCCGCTCAAGCCACTGCCGATGTTGGTGGCGAAAGGGCAAGCCTTGAGCTTTGAGCTGTGGAGGAAGGTTTTGCACTGCGTAATTCTGAAGCCGTCGGCTTCAAGCAGCTCGGATGAAAGCTTGGCTAGGAAGTAGCCGTTGGCGTCGGTCGGCCGGCTCAAAACCGAGAATGGAGCCGTTTCATAGCCGTCTTTATCAAGCCCTAGGCATGTAATTCTTACTACACTTCCTATAAAAGAGAATAAGAGTACTCCATGAGTTAATACAAAGATATTTTTGTTGAATATATTAATTTAATTGGTCAAACTGTTTTCAGCTAGTAATTTGAAAATTGGAGTTATAAGGTGTGCATGATTGTTGTATATGCCAATAAGAGTATAAAAACTCTGCATATATATTTTTGAAAAAATACTCCTACTTTTATCCGCCTCTGATTATTTCATTGCTCAATACTCAAATTAATGTGGGATATTAAATTTGAAACCTTTAAATTGCAGAGCCCTCCTTGAAACATTTTTAAGTGATGATAAAATTGTGAAATTGAAAATAAAAATGTTATTTTATTTGACACATAATTCTTCTATAATTCAAGCACATTTACAGCAACAACAAGAGTAAAATCATATTTTGTGTTTATAATTTTGTAAAATCACAAAAATATAAATACATATACAATATAATTTTTTCATATCAAAACATTCTTCACTTAATGAAAATAAAAAAAAGACATAAAATGTTGACCTTTGTGCGGGATGACTCCGGAAGCAGATTTGCAGTAAACGACTCCTTGCACGCTGAAAACTTCTGGAAAAAACTTATTCTTGGAATCATATGAATTCGGATTCGGGCCATACCCGTAACCGGTTGCCGAAGCTCCGACAATCACTGTCAACGGAAACAGATACAACGTTAGCAACAACGAACAGCGATTTCCCATAGCCATGTCGTTCGATTCTTCAACCCCGTTTGTTTCTTTTGATTCAAATCCACTGCTTTTTATACTCATATATATATTGTTTATTTATATACATAAATAAGTATGTCTGATGTTTACGCACGAGCACGATTATGTAATTTGCCTTACTTGCCAGCACGATATTTTCTTTTTTATGCTCTAATTAATTAGTTATAAGAGGTTTGGGATTTTTAATTGCAATAATATTATTTTGTAAGGAACTAGTCACATTTAACTTAGAGTAATTCTTATCTAACTAATCTAATCTAACTAAAATTTAATTAATTCGGAACAAATATTGGTAAACTCTATACCATTATTATAGGCCGGGGTTTAGCAAATTTATGTCTATATGACTATATTCGAATTCATAGTAAAAGTACAATTTATTTCATTGTTTCGACCGCAATTTCAAAATGACTCACCTTGGAATAGAGTGCATTCCAAGGAGTTGCACCTCGTATTACTCGTGTACATCTTGACTAAAACTTTTGCTTACGCACGAGCCTTTTAGTCTCATGAGATTGATGTGGCGGACTTTCACATAATATTAGTAGTAGAGATATATTTTTCAAAATTCATTCGTTGTAAAATTTAATTGCATATGGATATTATTTAAAACCAAAATTTGGGTTCTTGATATCTAACGGTAGTTATACTGAAGATGTGCAATCACATAGAGGTGAGAAGCCAGCACGTCCTTTGGTCCGGCCTATTCAAACTTCCTATTTTATTACTACTAGTATAATCCAATTGATATCAATATTTAGTTCGGATTACTGTCGTCCGTAATTTTGAAATCAACAATCAACATATACAGACGTTTGAATATAGTAGTAATACACAAGCCGTGACAAATGAATTTTAAATTGCACCTTTTATACTTCAAGTAAGTTTAAAATTATGTATATATTTAATTCAAAAATTATTGATACTATTGTAGCCTTGTAGCTAGGAGTATTATTCCCTCCGTTTCTTCATAGTTGAGACAAAAAATTTCAGCACGAAATTTTAAAGAAGTGTGTTAAATAAATAGATAAAAAAAGTAAGAGAAAAAAAAGATACAGTGAATAAAGTAGAGAGAGTAAAGTAAGAAAGAGAAAAAAGTTACTCCCTCCGTTCACGAAAAATAGGACACATTGTGAATGACACGGGTTTTAATGTGAATTGGTAACGTAAAAGAGAAGAGAAAAAAGTAAGAGAGAAATAGTATTGGAATGTGGATCCATATTATTAGTAAGAGAGAAAGGAGAAAAAGTAAGAGAAAAGTTGTTGAAAACTTTCCTATTTTGAATGTACTCTATTTTTTATGGACAACTAAAAATAGTAAATATGCTCTAATTTTTGTGGACGGAGGAAGAAGTACCATATATGAAAATGACTTAACTATGAAATAACTTCTCAAAATAAAAAAATGACTCAACTATGAAGGAACGAAGAGAGTATGTTACACGCGTACACAAACAATAAAATTTTTTTAACAAGGTTGAATGGTAGAATAAAATGAAAATTTAGACAGCTAGCTGACTAGATAATGATTGAAATAAATAATTTTTCTCTTCGAGTTGTTGAATCTCGTAAATTAAAATATTCACTCGCTTTAGAAATGGGATTAGAGATACAACGTGCTTACGAGGTTTTGTTTTTTTTTTTGCTTTCCATTTTGGGGATCATTGTCAAACAAATCCTGCCTTAGATCAGCTTTGAACGGATCACCTTTTTCTAATTAAATATTTACATATTCATATAATTTGGCTTATAAGATGTCAGAATTTATTTTAAAACTAAGTAGTGGAAAATGGTTTTAAATAAAACGATATTGCTTCACATCTACTTTATGTGATCGTCGTGGCTCAAATTTTCAATCTTAATTGTAGGATACAATTTAAACACTGACTAATTTTTGTTCCTCGGATGTTCTTAAAGAGGTTATCATTAAATATATAAATAATTGTTAATCTCTGTCAATTTTTTTAAATGGAGTAATAAGTTGATATTTGTAGTGATAATTACTACTCCCTCCGTCCCACATAATTTTACACAGACTTGGCACGGACTTTAAGAAATGTAATAAAAAGTGAGTTAAAAAAGTTGATGGGATGTGGATCCTACTTTTGAAGTATTGGTTTTATAATAAAATGTGAGTAGGAATGAGTTAGTGGAATATGAGGTCTACTACTAAAAATCGTAAAAGTGAAATGGGTAAAATTATGTGGGACGGAGGAAGTAGTAAATTACGTTTTCTATTATAGTTCTCGTAGTAGTACTATTTTTTATTATGGCTTAGCTGATATCAGCCATTAATTTATTTGATCTGAACTACTCCTTTATGTAGAAGAATCCAATTCGAATTGGGCGGTCCAAGAAAATGCAACCAGTCTTCTAAGGTCCAACCAAGTATCAGTGTGAGGGCAAATAATTATCGTACCGGAGAATGAACAAGAGTTGCAAATATATAAATGAGTCATTCTAACTCCATTAGTACGAGGCTTTTTGGGAAGTACCTCAAGAACAAAACTGTGAGGGTTTTTGCCTAAAGCGGACAATATCATACTAATGTAGAGTTCGGGTGTGCGCCACCGAGACCCAACAGTAGTTCAGGGCTGGGCCTGTGTGGCTCGGGGTTCGGTGATTGCGCTTGCAAGTTCTCCAATGTCTCTGCGTGATCTCGACCAAGACATGTGGTGGTCTTGGTTTGATGGGAGGATTGTGAGGGCAAACAATTCCTACATTGGAGAATGAACAAGAGTTGCAAGTGTATAAATGGGTTGTGATGGTCTTGGTTTGAGGGGAGGATTGTGAGGGCAAACAATTCCTACGTTGGAGAATGAACAAGAGTTGCAAGTGTATAAATGAGCTACCCCAACTCCATTAGTATAAGGCCTTTTTGGGAGTACCCCAAGAGCAAAACCGTGAGAGCTTTTGCCTAAAGCGGACAATATCATACTAATGTGGAGTTCGGGTGTGCGATACTGAGACCCAACAATCAGTATTTTACAGCTAATCGAGAGGATTTAAAGCATGTGAAAAAAAATACAAAGTCAGTTGTTTATTTCATAATTAATTCATATGTATATAAATAACGGCACTGTACTATAAATATAAAATAATATTGCAATACTCTTCGTTTACGACTAAAAACCCAACTTTTGTATTTATTTCTGTTAAGAGACACTGCATTTTCATTAAATTATTTACTATACACAGTGAATGGAAAATAAACATCTTACTAGTATTAATTTAGTTGTGTTTCATCATCTTGTAATTCGTGAATGTATTAGCAAACCTTCACTGTGTAGAATTAGATTGCCGTAACAATTTTCATGCTGAAAATTAAATAAAAAAACGTTTTGGAATGGGGAGATTAAATTTATAAGTTTAGAAAAATGTAATTATTCCATTATGTATTACTGCTACAGTATTAGGCTATTAGGTAGAGCACCGCGAAACAGAGATCCCAGTGCTACTATATATAACGATGAAACCTCGTCTGTTTCACTCATAATTTGAAAACGCCAACTCGCAAGCTTAAAGCCTTAAACAACCACCACAAACATTCTAACCCTCATTTCTCCATCTTCTTCTCACTTTTCTCTCCAAATAACTTATTTTTTCCTACGCTTTTCACCTAAAATGTGTGGCGGTTCAATCCTCGCCGGACTTATTCCCAGCCGCCGCGTCTCCTGCGCCGACGTCCTCCCCTCCGCCTCCGACTTCTGGCCCGCTGCTTTCACCTATTCTGACCACAACCACACTCCTCTTCTCAAAAGATCCAGATCCTCTGCAGGTAATCTGACTCCATGAATTTATTATTCATCCATCTCCCAATTCCTAATTCATTTTCATCGATTCAATTTCTGATTTCCGGAGATCTAAATCTACGTAGGCGATGCTCCGGACAAGAACAGGAAGCAGAGGAAAAATCTGTACAGAGGAATACGGCAGCGGCCATGGGGGAAATGGGCGGCGGAGATTCGCGATCCGCGGAAAGGCGTCCGCGTTTGGTTGGGGACGTACAACACTGCTGAAGAAGCTGCCCGCGCCTACGACAGAGAAGCGCGCAAAATCAGAGGCAAAAAAGCCAAAGTCAATTTCCCAAACGAGGACGATCATTATAGCTGCAACTACGATCGTAACCCTAGAAAACTTATCGATTTCGAGCATCACGCCGAATTCAATCAAATTGGATTGGGGAATTGCGACGATGTGGAATTATTGAATAATTCCGCCGAATCGAAGCCTGAGGTGGACGGGATTGGCAGCAAAAATGCGGCGATTGAACCTGCGGCGGAGGAGGAGACGGAGGATGAAGTGCAGAAGCTGTCGGAGGAGCTGATGGCGTACGAGAACTACATGAAGTTCTATCAGATTCCGTATTACGACGGTCAGTCGGCGCCGCCGCCACCTCCTGGTAATCCGCCGCCGGATACGGTGGAGCTGTGGAGCTTCGATGAAGTTTCCGGTGAACTCTAGCGGAGACGAGGAGTGTTAGTAGTTTGTGTTAATTGTATATTTTTGTTGTTAATTATTGATTAATCATGGATTATTCGTTGTAATTGCTAATTTTGTAATTTATTGTAGTACTAATTTTTATTATTTTGAATAAATTTTCGAATGCGTATTCCGCAAAAGTCCAAAGTAGAATCGAATGCCAAGGAGTTTGACAATTTTAATCTTAGATAAATTTATTGATTAATCATTTAGCGATAATGCCTTTTGAAAATTTGTACAAATGTTCTGGTAAATGGAAACGTCGAATAGACTATGAAGATAATTTTATTTTATTTAGTGGTACCACTAAAAAAGATAGGCGGCTTTGAAAACACTAGGACTTGGAATAATCTTGTTTTTTTTAATTAAGATATCCAGTCTCCAGATGAGTATGATTAAAATAATAGAGTAACTTTATATGTAATGGTTGGAAACTTTATTTTTCTTTTGAATCCTCCAAATACATGTTTTATGGAGTACATGTTAGATTTAATTAACGCACAACACTAATGATCATCAAAATTAATACTTCCTTCCTTCCACATAATTAATTAAGTCATTTTTATATTTGTAGATGTTGCAATAGGAATATAAGTGAGTCATTTCTATTTTTAAGATAAAAAATATTAATTTCCTTATTTTATTTTATTTTATTTTATGTTATTCACCATTACTTAACATACTATTCCTAAATTATGTGTCGAAAAGAAATATCTCAACTAATAACAAATAACTAATGGTATATAACCATTTAGGGTATTAGTTTGATTCCTAAAATTATAAATTTTGGCTGGAACTCGATTATTGTCGACTATATAAATGGCGTCGATTACATCCAAAAAATTTTCTTGAATGAATTCGGATTAACTTAAAAATATTCTTGTACTAATAACTAATCATTTATGAATAGTTAATTAAGTATGTCTGTCTGTATGTGCATAAAACTAGTGTGGCTGATACCAGTGGGCGCTGCAGGTATTTTACTGCCTTCATCGCATTTCGTCAAAATGCGGTGGCCGCCCACTGCTTTGCCAATTGCCACCCACCCTCAAAAACTAAGGAAAACAATAGTAGTACTAGTACTACTAGTAGAATTTTTTAATTATAGACTGCTCTTATTTATTTACAGTAAATTTCTTTTCTTACTAGTACTCTCTTCTTCCCATTTCCCATTTAAAAGATGATATATAGTATTTTTTTTCTAGTTTTTCTTAAATATGGTGACTCATTTTTATTTTTGTAAACTTTTTCTTTCTAATTAATATATCTAATCACTTCGTCTCACTCTTATTAAAATATTCTTCTTTATTTTTCAATCTATTTTAATACTTACATCTAATCTCTCTCTTTCCAATTAATCCTTTTAAACAATAACTCTTGAAATTCCGCATCACCAAAACAATATACTCCTTCCGTTTCTTCATAGTTGAGTCATTTTTTCATTTCGGGAAGTTTCTCCATAGTTAAGTCATTTCCATATATAGGGAGTAACTTTTTTCTCTCTCATACTTTATTTTCTCTACTTTATTCACTTTATACACCCTCCGTTCTATAGTAATGGAGGCAAAACTTTTCGGTACGCAGATTAAGAAAAATTGTGTTAAGTGAATTAAGTAAAGAGAGAATAAAGTGGAAAATGAAAAAGGTAGATGTGGAAAAATGTGTTGACTTTTACTAAAAAGGAAAATGACTATATTACTATGAAACGGACGAAAATGGAAAAACGCCTCTATTACTATGGAACGGAGGGAGTACTTTATTCTCGCTACATTTTCCTCTCTCTTAATTTTTTTATCTATTTATTTTACACACCCAACATTCATTTCTAAAACTTCGTGTCGAAAAATTCCGCCTAAACTATAAAAAAACAGAGGGAGTATCATCTTAGCCAGTGAGTACTTCGAGTTTTTTATTCTAAGTTTTTGCTTCTGCTTATACTAAAATTAGCACAGTAAAAAAACCACATACGGATTATTGATTTATTCATTATGGATTCAGATTGCTTCACCGACAACCTTTTATGCAGAGCGTATGCATGTAGCTATTGTCACATTTCCCAAATAAAAAATCCAAAAATAGTAGTAGTTGTAGTAGAGTACGTAATTTCATTTCATAAAATTGTAGTACACCGTAGTATACGTACTTAGTAGCATTTCGACCATAACCAATCCAAATCATCTCGGATTTTTGGCCCAATAAGCCCGGATTTTGTGAGGCTTATTCAATTGCATTGTTCTAGTATAAATCTTAAAACTAATTTCGTTTTATCGTTGGTGTTAATTTTTGCTTAATTACAAAAATCGCAAATAGCGTTGGGCTTATTGATCTCCAACTGAAGTTAAGGTTTATTAATTCCTAATAACAGTTTGGTGACCTCCAATTAAATTTATTAAGCCCTAATTAGTTAAACAATAATTACTAATTAATTAATTAATTAATTTTATAATTGTTTGAGTGGTCCTCACTCCTCAATGAGAAGTATTTAAATTTTCTCCTTTGATGTACTCGTATCTTAACAGATTCTTCATTGTGACAATTAATGAGAATTAATTGAATTTTCTCCTTTTCTATTTACTATCATAACTGAATTTGTTTTTAATCACTTTTGAGAAAATAATATCTTAACAGATTTGATAAGGAGCAAGATATCAAAATTGTTTTAATTTTAAGATGGCAAATGACTAATGAGGGTTGCGTGACCTGTTAACGTAGTGTAGCTGCATCTACACTCTTACTAATATGCGTGTATCAATCTCTATTTGCTACACAATTTACATACACATAGCAAACCGCCATAAATGATCAAATTTAGCGGAATTGGATCTTTTTGCGTGATATAATGTTTTTTACAAATAATACATTCATAAATGAAGAACACGTTATCCTACAAAAATGAAAGTATCAGTCTCATATCAAAGTCGAGCTATAAAACTAACCCAAAATTTTTAAAAAAATGATCATTATTGATGTTATAAGTTTAAGAATTAATTAAAATGAAAGTTTAATCTGTATATATTTTGTAACTTTAAATGAATGAATAAAAAGAACTACTACTAATCAATTTGATATTTTAAGTAAATTGTAAAATTAATGACAATAATTTATACTCCTATGTAAATTAAAATTATTAAAATAATGCTAGATGTAAATTAAACAAGCTAATGTTCCAAACTGATGCTCACATGATTTATTTTTTTTTCTTTTTTCTTTTCTCACAATTTGATGCTCACATGAAATTAACACTTCCATGTATGTTAAAAACAGTACTAGTACTAAAAGATTGCATGATTTGTAAGCAAGAAAGTGCATTTGCATCACTTTCCCTACTCGAAAAAGGAAATAACACTTGAGTTTCGCCACCTTCGCATGGCGTAAAATAGGCATCGCATGCAATTCTCGCACTTCTATTTTTAGCCATTTTCTGGGATTTTCAACGTTTCATACACCTCTTTAACAACTTCGTTTCATCATTTTTGTCTCTACTCCCATAATTTTCTTATAAATACGATGTTGCAAATCGATGACTCATCCAATTAAATTCCGACGAACTCTCACTGAATCCAAATGCGTCGTTTTTGGTGTCTCCTCTTCCTATCCCCTCTCCTATTTGCCGCCGTTTCCGGTGAATTCGATGATGATGAAGGCGAAGTCGCGCAAACATTCATTGTTAGAGTCGAGAATGAGTTGAAACCCTCAGCTTTCTCCGATGTAGAACATTGGTACAAATCCACTCTTCGTAGCCTAGATTCAAACCCTAGCTCCGATTCCGAAGAAATCGGAAAATCTACTGAATTTCTTCATATTTACCAAACTGTTTTCCATGGATTCTCCGTGAAATTAACTCCAAAATTAGCTCAACAGCTCAGAAATCGGCCGGAAATCATCGCCATCTTCCCCGATCGCGTGCGGCAGCTGCAAACGACACGCTCGCCGCGATTCCTAGGCCTATCCAACACCAATCCCGGCGGTTTGCTCACGGAATCCGACTCCGGCGCCAATGTTGTTATCGGAGTCCTCGACACCGGAATTTGGCCGGAGCACCGTAGCTTCCACGACGAAGGCCTCGGCCCGATACCTTCCAATTGGAGAGGCGAGTGCGTCGAAGGAGACAATTTCACAAAAAATCATTGCAACCGGAAGATCATCGGCGCTCGGTACTTCTCCGACGGCTACGAGGCGCGGAGGGGGAAGATTAATTCATCGGAAGAATTGAAATCGGCTAGGGATACGAACGGCCACGGCACACACACGGCATCGACCGCCGCCGGAAGAGCCGTCGGAAACGCCTCTCTCTTCGGCTACGCCGCCGGCGTCGCCGTCGGGATGGCGCCGAAGGCGCGGATCGCGGTGTATAAGATCTGTTGGCAGTACGGATGCATGGATTCGGATATCCTCGCGGCGTTCGACCAGGCGGCGAGGGACGGCGTGAATGTGATCTCCATCTCCGTCGGCGGCGGCGTCGTGCCCTACTACCTAGATCCGATGGCGATCGGCGCGTTTGGAGCTATGGAGAAGGGGATTTTGGTTTCCGCCGCCGCGGGTAACGACGGCCCTACTAAACTCACCGTCAGTAACGTTTCCCCGTGGATGATGACCGTTGGCGCTAGCACGATTGATAGGACTTTCCCCGCTGATCTCGTCCTCGGGAATGGGCGGGTGATCACAGGCATGTCACTCTATAGTGGCCCTACCCTCCCCAAAAAGACCTTTTTGCCCTTGATTTACGCCGGAAATGCTTCAGTCGGTGGAGACGCCACGAAACGCGCCGGGAGTTTCTCCTCTGCCACTTGCCTCGACGGATCCCTCGATGAGAACGCCGTGCGCGGGAAGATCGTGGTGTGCGATCGCGGCGGCAATTCTCGGGTGGCGAAGGGCGCCGTCGTGAGAAAAGCCGGCGGTGCTGGTGTGGTGGTGGCGAATGTTGCGCCGATCGGGGAAGGCCTCATCGCCGACCCGCTCGTGTTGCCCGGCCTCGCCGTGACGGAATCCGCGGGAAAATCAATCCGCGATTACATAAACTCGAGCCCTAACCCTAGGGCGACGATAGTGTTTCGCGGCACAAAATTGGGGGTGAGGCCGGCGCCGGTGGTGGCGTCGTTCTCAGCTAGGGGTCCGAACATCGATTCCCCGTACATCCTCAAACCAGACGTGATCGCGCCGGGAGTCAACATCCTGGCGGCGTGGCCGGCCGGATCGTCGCCGACCGAGCTCGGCGACGATCCGCGGCGGACCGAATTCAACGTGGAGTCGGGGACGTCGATGTCCTGCCCGCACGCCTCCGGCGTGGCGGCGCTGCTCAAAGGCGCACACGCCGACTGGTCGCCGGCGATGATCCGGTCGGCGATGATGACGACGGCGTACAGCCGGTACAGAGACGGCAAGCCGCTGCTGGATGAGCAATCGTATAATACCTCCACTGTGTGGGATATCGGCGCCGGACACGTGGACCCACAGAGAGCCGTTGATCCCGGCCTCGTGTATGATCTGACGGTTGCTGATTATTTGAACTTTCTATGTGCGTCGAATTTCAGTGGTGGTGAAATAAGGCGAATTTATCGAAAGAGATTTAGCTGTGGTAGAAAACAGCTGAAGCCGTGGGATGTAAATTATCCGGCGATTGTGGTTCAGTTTGAGGCGTTGACGGGCGGTGATCTTGAGGTTGTGGTTACTAGAACGGTGACGCATGTTGGCGACCGGCCGACGAGGTTTGTGGCGGCGGTGACGAGTCCGAGAGGAGTGAGTGTGACGGTGACGCCAGCGGTGATGAGGTTTAGAGCGAAGGGTGAGAAGAGGAGCTATAGGGTGAGGATAAAGGCCGAGAAGATGGCGTTGAGGCCGGGGACTGCTTTGTGGGAGGAGGGGAAGTTGGTGTGGTCGGACGGAAGGAGGCAGGTGTCGTCGCCGCTGGTGGTCATGTGGAGTCGTTTGTTTGACCGCCGCGGATGAGCAGTTTCTTCAAGTTGAATGGTGACTTGTGTGTTACTGCTAACTTTATGAAAGTATTATTAACAGTGAATACAGATGATTTAAAGTGAATGATTGAAATAGTTGGAATTGAGTAAATGTCATTGAGTTAACGAGCAAATGAGATTTGTCAAGAACTTAAAAGCAAGTGTAACCTCTACTGCTCTAATATTTACGTTGATAGAGTAACTTTAACATGCTTCATGAAAAATAAGTATTGAATAACATAACAAGCGTGAGGAAATGGATAATTAGATAGTAGTAGTAGTGCATTTATTTATTATTCGAACCATGAGGTATTCAGGCAAGCATAATTGGGCTATTGGCGAGCTAATTAGTTCAGTTTTAATCAATTGATATATAAAAGAAAGTTGTGAATGTCGAGTGAAACAAAAGCAAATTACACAAAATTCGTAGTATAATATTTTACTGATCAATGACCAAGTAGTAACTAGCGAAAACTGCTTTAATTATGCATAACACTAGTGTTCGAAACAAAACTTACAACCAAGTCTCATATAATCAAATGCTTAGCTAAATCCAAAATATACTTAGAAAAAAGGAACCCAATATAAAAAAGGCAGCAAGCAATAATATACTTAGAAAAGAGAGGTTCCTTTGCCCTTCTTATCTCCTCCTATTTCAAAGTGTTTGCACCTCTGCAACAAACGGGAAAAAGTTTTAAGCATAATAGATATGTGAGAGCAGGCATTGAGAAAATGCAAGAACAAGACACCAACCTTAATAGGGTGCTGGGAAACATGTTTGCAGCCCTGGCATTGCAACCTTAGCACAATCTTCTTCGTTGTTTTCGCCTAACCAGAATCCAAGATTGACTTTTGAATTAGTTTGTATGAAAAATGTAACAGTTCAAGCTTCAATGACAATCATTAATCCATAGCAAAGTTGGCAATTGCCAACTCAGTACATTGTGCTTACCTTCTTGTGGAAAACGGGCTTTGTCTGTCCACCATAGCCAGACTGCTTGCGGTCGTAACGACGCTTACCCTGAGCAGCTAAACTATCCTTTCCCTTCTTGTACTGGGTAACCTTGTGCAAGGTGTGCTTCTTGCACTCCTTTGATTTACAGTAAGTCTTCTTTGTCTTTGGAACATTCACCTGCCAACATGAACCAAGAAATTAATTTTGAATCTAGAAGTAGAAAAACTGCAGCCAAGATCCATGTTACACATTTCATGATTTCATCTAATACTCCAAATTGATTTCCAACCCCCCCAAATTAAGATCAATACCACGAAACACACCCTCCATAATCAGGCATACTGACCAAATTTCCAAAAAAATGCTTCATATCCACTTGGAGAACTCACTGCATTGTAATTAACCAATGATTCTAACTTGTTTTAATACAATTTTTCTACTCCAAAACAATATCCCACTCCCACCCAACAAATTATTCCAATGCAAGACAATCAAATACCAGTTCGTTTGAGTAAATATCCAAAATTTGAAGAAATGTAAATATCCATATATGGAACTCACCATACTGTAATAACCTTCAAATCTAACTCGTTGAAACATAAATTTTTGGTCATTAGAGTAAAACAATATTGGTTCAAGCAAAAACACATGCTACCAGGGTGAAAACAGATATAGCAACTGAAATTGCACTATCATATCACAGTTTCAATTGTCATTACAAACAAATTCTCAGTGGACTGCTTTAGTTTATCGGATACAACCAGATTGGGAAAATCTACCACATTAATAGTTTAAACAGATCTCAAATTATTTACTTAGAACAAATATGGATTCGTGTATCAGAAAAAATAAGCATATATGAATCCACACAGCTCAATTTTCGGTTCAGATTTCCTGCCTTTACTTTACAATCAAAACTTGACAGTTTGTAACACGAAGAATTAAAGCGAATTAGAGAGAGATAATACCATTGCAAGTGGAGGCAGGTAGATACACTGGAAATTGAATCGGTTTTCTGCAAAAATAGCGTAGTGTAACCCTAATTTCGCAATATGCCGAAGGGATAGGTTTGCAAATGCAGGTGAAAGCCTCACTGGGCCGGCATTTGAATTTGGGCCCTATAACGGGCCAGATGGCTGAGCCTCGTCTAATTGTTCAATCGATTTCTGAATTACAGAAAATGTGTTACTCCATAATATACTACTACTAATAACTTTTTTGAAAAAATACATTACAATTTATGTAACGCTATAGTATTTTGTTATTCACGATGATTGATTCCTATAACTATTTATATCTTTTTACTAGTAGTATGTTTCACAAAGTTTTCTATTTTTATTTTTTGAAAAGTTTTCTCTCTCTTACTATGGATGTAGTATATCTCTTCTGTTGCCAACAATATTTCATTCTCTTTGTTTTTCTAATTGTCTCCTATTTTTTATGTTAATTTTGTATTAAAACACGTGTCATCCCTAAATGCTCTATTTTAAGCTTTCGGATCGAGTATTTTTAAGTTGCTGGGCATGGGTATGGATTTTTTATATTTCCAAAGTATTTTATAGTATAAAATGTTACATATGTTATGTAACTTTAAATTATCGTTATGTTTTATTAATCATGTTCATATATTAGTAACATAGATAGCATGATGCCCATGATTACAACATTGTCATAATCTTTTTTATAGTATGGAGTCCTAAAGTGTGGTATGTAAGTATAGGGAATTTGTATATATAGAATACTATAAAAAATTTATGCTAGTTTTTTTTTTTTAAATCGTAATCTCAATTATAAAGGTGCAATTTTATGTTGAAGACGTAATAATCAATTCACCGTACTTTAAGTAAGAATCCACAGCGCCTTCTCCACATTTTTATTTGATAGAGTTAGGATAGTTATAAAATGCAAACTTATATATTATACAAACTCAAAATTTCTCAACACAGCTTTAACACTGGTTCAATACAATATCACACAGTGTAAAATTTTAAAATTTTAATGTACACAATATCAACACAGCATCAATCATTGATTACCCGTTGAAATTCGGTTGACATTTTCTTGATGATGTTTTTTATGATCTGTGGACATTTTTCAATGGTCCAGATCATAATTTTGAATTTGTACAATATTTAGAGTTTTCATTCGATCACATTCTTATAGAGTTACTGTTGCAAAATAGACATGCAAATAATTATATTATGGTGGATTTCATGGACCAACGGTGGGGTTGGTCAACCCCACCCGACTCGGCGTGGGTCCATTTATACATTTGTGGAGAAAGAATAATCAAATTCAGAAACTTGTGGTGAAGGATATTTTAATCTAAAAAAAAATTACTACCATAATAAAATTAAAATTTAAGAGTTATGTAAAATTCAAAGTCTAGATTTTTTATAATGGTTTTTTTTCCCTAAAACCATAAATGTGCAAACTTTAAAATTCATGGATTATTTATG
Organism: Salvia hispanica; assembly: GCF_023119035.1. Lineage (NCBI taxonomy): Eukaryota > Viridiplantae > Streptophyta > Magnoliopsida > Lamiales > Lamiaceae > Salvia > Salvia hispanica. The sequence continues at coordinate 5,587,512 of NC_062967.1, read as the reverse complement.
TAGTACTAGTTTATTTTAAAATATAAGTAATATTTGTTTAAAGTGCATTTTTCAAAATATAAAATATAGAAGTTATGAAGTACTAGTATATATAAATAAAATATAGAAGTACATTTATCACTACCCATATACTACTACTTTCAAAATCACAATTGAAACCACAATTGCATATGATATGATTATTTCTAACATTTTTTTATAATCAAATACTTGTATTCCAAGTATGATAAAAATAAAAAATTCATATAACACAGAAATCCTTGGGCTCCAAGTATATTTAAAAGTCCATATAAGAATGAAAAGCCCATGTAAAACCCTAGGGCAACAAGCGTATAAAATCTTATCATCAGCGCCACTCTTTTCATTTGCCATCTGCACACACATCACCGGCGAAACACAGACATGGTGACGCTAAAGCTGCAGAAGCGGCTCGCCTCCAGCGTATTGAAGTGCGGCAAGGGCAAGGTTTGGCTCGATCCTAATGAAGTCAACGAAATCTCCATGGCCAACTCCCGTACGTTTTTTACCCTTTTCAGAGCTATGTTATCGTTCTAGAGTTTTACGGAGTCGTACTCTGAGATCTGATTTGTTTTGATTCTGCTTTCAATTATTCATTGTGTTATCTTAGGTTTTATTCCTTCGTTGTTGAACGATTTTGGATTTAGATGAGCTATTTTGTTTTTGTGACTTGAGTATTAGATGCATCTGAGCTCAGGGAGATTACATGGTGATAGTTTTAGCATTTGGTTATAAATTAGGTGATGAATTACCCCGGAATTACTCAAAGGAACATAAATTTCAGTTAAATTAGGTTATAGTTGTAGTTTAGATGACAATTTTTTAGTAGAGGTTCGGCTTGGCTCTGCAATTTGCACGATTTTGAATATCTAACAAATTCTTACAGCTGTTATGTTATTATACTATTGTTCATAAAACCAAAGCAAAGAATGCTTATTGTAAAATGTAGCTGTGGAATAGATAAATGAAACTCAAATTATAAGGTTATGGATAGTTTTCTGAAGTAGTTTGAGCTATGGAGTGATTATTGCCTATTTTGTTGGGGAATATGCCATTGTTGTATTTATAGTATGGATTCTCCCTTGATTGCAGGTCAAAATATCAGGAAGTTGGTCAAGGATGGTTTCATTATCAGGAAGCCTACTAAGATTCACTCACGTTCCCGTGCACGCCGCATGAAGGAGGCTAAGAGAAAGGGACGTCACTCTGGATATGGTATTGTTTTCTGATTATCTACGACTGATAGTTATGCTTCAATTTACCCTCTTTATTTGTTTATTTACTGGAGTATTTCTTATCTTTGAATTATTTCAGGTAAGCGTAAGGGTACCAGGGAAGCTAGGTTGCCCACTAAGATTCTGTGGATGCGGAGGATGAGAGTGTTGAGACGTCTTCTCCGCAAGTATCGCGAGGCGAAGAAGATTGACAAACACATGTACCATGACATGTACATGAGGGTCAAGGGTAATGTGTTCAAGAACAAACGTGTGTTGATGGAGAGCATTCACAAGTCCAAGGCTGAGAAGGCCAGGGAGAAGACCCTGTCCGACCAGTTTGAGGCCAAGAGAGCAAAGAACAAGGCTAGCAGGGAAAGGAAGTTTGCTAGGAGAGAAGAACGACTTGCTCAGGTTTATCTTCTGTTACTATTGACTGAAAATGATATGCTCTATACTTGTTGTTTACTTAATTTGATTATTTTGTAACCAACATAGGGACCTGGAGAGAAGGTAGCGCCACCCACAGCTGCTGCTCCTGCACCGACAGCTCAGCCAGCACAGTAAGTGTATTTCAATTGCTGCACAAATTCTGGGTTCGATTTGAAAAGCTCTCTGATATATGTTACATGTGGTTTCAGGGCTACTAAGAAAACAAAGAAGTGAAATCCTTGACGACTAGCTTTCGATACTGGAGCCTTGGCATTGTGGCTATTGTTTTGCTAGGATTTTACCCCAACTTTTTTGATCTCTTGCTTTTGAGTTGTCTTCATCTTATAACTATGTTGTTTAGTGAAAGGAGTATTGACATATGTTTCCATACTTTGATTTATACTATTGTTTTTCTTTTTAGTTTGTGTGCCTATGTTTTATGTTTCCATAAGTTGATTTATTTTTTGTTTTCTTATTTGTTCCTGTGATAATGTCGTTGGTGGTTTGTCATAAATCTTCATAGCTGTTGTCTTGATTTTGATTTTGTGTTTTGAATATGTTGGTGCATTATTCTTATTTCCAATCTCGGTTACATTTCAAACTTTTATTAGTTCCGAAAACAAACTTGCTAACTTCTTGCTGAATTGAATATCTAGAATATAATTTAACTAACGAGTTATTACTCCACTGAAAAATAGCTATCTTCCATTGGCTTTAGCATCCTCAACTTATAATGAATGGAATAAGTGTGGGATGTAATGTAGATTGAATTCCTTTGCATATTCTTTTCATTCTCTTTCATTTCATTAAATTAGCATTCCATTCCAATATAAACTTTGCATACTTCCTTTGTTTTTTAAAAATATATTAACTTTTGAAATGGTAAGAATGTTAAAACATAAATGGTAAAATAAAAGAAAAAAAATGAGTAAGGTAAGGGAAAGGGAGAGACAAATAAGCAAAATAATAAAGAAAAAGACAATAGGTAAAATAAGAGAGGAAGAAAAAAAATATGGAAATAATGTGAGTAAATTGTGGGATAGAAAATTTAGAAAGTCTATTTTTAAAAGACAGATCAAAACAAAAACCACTTCTATTTTTTAGGCACACAAAGGAGGTATTATTGAACTTGAAAAAGAAATTTCAATCTTGGACTGCAACAAAATTTACAAACTAAATAGATCCAACTATCCAAGTGCCAAGAGTTATCAAGAGTTGGCGTAAATCACTATTGACTTATCATTTATTCATCAGGAAAACAGCATCTGAAAACTTCTAAAACTGCAACTAAGCGTAGTTTTCACATTGTAGAATTGTTGTAGTACTTATTTTAGGCATCTCCGCCACAAATGAGGAGGCTTTCTCAACACGCATGGTTCCGAAAATCCAAAGAGAACACAGGTTATGTGAACCCGCGAATTAGGAAAGACGAGAAAACCTCAAAAATATTAGCCTCTCTAGGCGTTACTACACTTCAACCACCCTAACATTATCAGGATCTCCTTTGGAGAATATCTATGTTGCTCAATGATTTAGTCGGATGGGCCAATCATCTTCTCAGGAACCACTAGGGTATCAAATTCTTCTGAAGTAAGTACCCCGAGTTTCAATGCAGCTTCCTGTACAGGGAAAATCTCATTTTGAGTATATCATGGTTCTCGAATTTATGTTGTTAATAATGCCACCAGAGCTAAGATTGAAAAAAAGGTCATAATATATCAAGATAGCGTTGTCTTTTTCTATTCTTTTTTTCATTTATTTGGGATAGATGATGCTAACAGTGAGAGTCTCTGACCTTTAAAGTACTTCCCTCTTTGTGAGCTGTCTTGGCAACCAATGCAGCATTATCGTAGCCAATTTTCTGGAATAAATAGCAGGATTCAGTAATGAGAAGGGTATTCCAGCAGTGGGTATACATGGATAACAGCTGAAATAGTTCAATCATAGTAACTCATAAGGAAAACTTACCGGATTCAAAGAAGTGACAAGCATGAGGGACTGCAATATCATAAAAACACCACATCACTGTTAGACAAGGATGGTTCGAATTTTCAAATAGTATTGATAGTGTATTCAAACAAGATAGAGACTCACCTCATGCAACAACTTATGAATTCTGTCTCTATTGGCTTGGATTCCCCGGACACAGTTCTTTTCAAAGGAAGCAGAGGCATCCCCAAGCAATCTCACCGACTAACCAACAAATGAAAATATAGGGTAAGATTATTCTCCCAAAGCAGCAATATTTTGGAGTATGTCTATTGTATTCAGGCATCCAGACTCAAATATAAACATAGCTCAAACTCTAATAAAAATTGGCAGCAAGTCGAAAAAGGTTGAGAATGGTTTTTAATAAAAAATAGAGCATAGGCAATACGAAAAAATGTAATGGGTGATATAAAATTTTGGGAGTAAGCAATATGTCCATTTGCTTGCATAGTTGGGCTATCTATTATTACCATTAGCTAGGGAAAGAAAGAACTTAGGTTTGGAGCAACAATCATGTAGTTCCGCTAAACCTAAATGACAGGCTATGAATGACTGGATTGATAGTGAAACATACGTGCAACAAGTTGCTGGCCATGACAGGCTTAAATACGTTCAATTCAAAATGGCCATTGGATCCCCCCACTGTAATTGCCACATGATTGCCCATAACCTGGAAAAAGAAAACGGAGCATTAGTAAAGCATCTTAGTGGAAAATTACTTACTTCTACATCCTCATTTTAGATATTATTACCTGAGCACAAACCATTGTAAGGGCCTCACACTGCGTAGGGTTCACCTTCCCCTGAAATGTAAGATGGTTTGAGTAGCACACAGTCAATGGTAGTGAAAAGATAATAAGCCTTCATGTTTCCATAAATAAGAAAACACATTACCGGCATTATACTGCTGCCAGGTTCATTTTCAGGAAGTATGAGTTCTCCTAGACCACAACGTGGACCACTGCATATATAATGCATAATGTGAGAACTGTACTTAAAACATAAAAGCAACAAATTAAAAGTATAGGATAAACATCCTGAGATCTCCATTACCTTCCTAAGAAACGTATGTCATTTGCTATCTTCATGAGAGAAGTAGCAACTGTATTTAGTGAACCACTTGATTCAACAAAAGCATCATGTGCAGCCTATCAAAATGAGCATGGAAAGGAAAATTTCTAGACTGATTAGTTCTTAGCAATGAAGCTATGCTGAAACAATTAAACTCACGTAAGGCCGATGAATAGCATCTGAAGCTCGCTCTCAAGTACGACGCCTTGGACGATGCCCGACGGCTGGATGCCAGTATCGACATTGCCGGAGTCAAAATTCCGCTGCCGAGAAAAGTAGCTGCTCTCGCAGATCGCCGCCGCGACAAAAAAATAGAAATTAGGTGAAAATTCAGAACGGAATCAATCGAGCGTAGTTTGATTTCCAGATTTGTTTACTGGTTCCCGGTTGGCACGCGCATCTATGCGCAGTCTACAGCCCATTTCTAATGGGCCCATCTCACGAGTATAATTTGGGCCGAGTTCAAATACTAGAAACGTGATTGTAATTGAGTCCAATTTTTGTAAGATAGTCATCTAACTATTTAAAATGATACTAATAAAAACAGTGAAATGTGTACTATTTTATTTATATAAGTCCAACCCAATTATTAAAAGGGATATTAATTAGGCTCTAAAATTATGAAATTTAGCAAAGTCGTGATATTTTTCATAAATTTTAAAATTGATTTAAATTATTAGCAACTTTTACATTCTGTTTGTTACTCCATGCTAGGTTAATCATAATTTTCGACTAAAAGGACGTGCTTTTTTTTATCCTACTTAATGTATTCAATCAACGTGGTTTTTTATTCTACTTGTCACAAAATTAAAAGTGGTTTAAATATTATAAATGTTTTACGGTTGCCCGTGTGGAATAAGTTTTGGCTAAAAAATACTCCCTCCGTCCCACGTTACTTGAGGCGTTTCTTTTCGGCACGAGATTTAAGAAAATTGTGTTATTGAGTTAATAAAGTAGAGAAGAGAATAAAGTAAGAGAGTGAAGAGAGGGTAAAGTAAAAAAAGAATAAAGTAAGTGTGATTAAATGTTTGTTTTCAGTTAAAACAAGAAATTATTCAAATAACTTATGACAACCCAAAATGGAATACGATTCAGGTAACATGGGACAGAGGAAGTACTTTATTTGGGTCGGGTTGAGAAATTAGTAGTAACAAACAGACTCTATAAAGTTTGTGATGTTTTAGACCAATTTAAAATTAGTAGAAAATGCCATAAATTGAACAAATCATGATTTTAGGAACTAATTTTCCTTATTTAAATAGTAATATCATTAGTAACGAAGAAGCAAAAACAAATTGATAAAATGTATTATTATATATGAAAATATTGAATATATTATAGTTAAGTTTTAGGCTATAATGATAAAGTAGTACTACTATGGAGTATATAATTAGTAGATGATATAGGTTCCATTCAAAAAAAAATTCGAGGTTGCTAGTACTCCTATAACTTTAGGGGCAGCCCATTTTACGAATACAAAAACTTTTCTAGCTTGACGTTGCAATCCACGTGCACTATTTGAAATAATTAGCATTATTGCTAACGTGACTCAGATAAAATTAAATATTTAGTGTAAATTTAAATGTAAGCTCAGTTGGAAAACCTAAATGCTTTTTAGTAGTACGTAGTACATTTTTATTATTATTGATGTTGTAATTTGGGTACTTTGTTGGACCAATAATTAATTAGGTGTTGGTTATTGTCAGTTTAGTTATGATTAGATCGAAAGAGCGTAGCGTATGAAATCCACGTCTGACCACATTTTGATTATTATGTTTCTAGGTGTTGGAAATAGTATTTTTTGTATAGAATTCCGCAAATTTAAGGAGATTGATTTTTATTTTATGGTGTCATTAACTAATTTATAATTAACTGAAATCAAACAAACCATAAATTAGAGCATTGATATAACATGATTATGTGTATAATTTGATACAATAAATAAATACGTGCATTTATAAAATGGAATTTTACATTTCCTCCAAAGTGAAACGCAGCCTGCAAAAATCAAATAATTAGGGTTATGAATTGTTAAACCCAATAATCAAATAATTCATTATGATTGTGCAAGCTACAAACGCACTATGAGGACCACCAGATGAAAAAAAAAGCACTCACAAATTATGGGATTTGTAGTTAATCAATTTATTTTAATCATAGATTAAGTTTTGAAACGCTTATAGTTGGTATAATGTAAATTGAATACTATATGAAGAGTACAGCAAAGAGCAAAAAAAGTAAGCAGGTGACCTAATTACTCGTAATCTTCGGGCACTTTAAATTAATTAATCCTTACATTGTGAATATTGAAATATAATTACAAACATATTAAATATATCCATATAAAAGTACTACAATCCATTTTGATTTTACTTTTGTTTTGTTCTCTTGAACTTAATATATGTTCATATCTTTACTAATTATTGTTTTCAAGTATAGTTGCGTAGATTAATAGTATTAGATTATCGACATTCTATTACTACTCCTATATAAATACGTGCATGTGAGTATTTTCACATATAATGAAACATACAATAATACTATACTGACTATTGAAACATTTTCAAATAAAACTTTGAAACCTTAGCATGCTTTTTGATTTTTTAACACTAGATTTTATATAAATTTATTTGCTGGTATTTAAAGAAATACACAACGTTTTCTATCGAACTTTGGTCTGTATTTCCAGGATGTTTTCTCGTTTGTTGTTGCTTTGAGTGTGGGTTCGGGAGGAGGGCAGCCACTTCCTCTTCCGGCCCCTTTTTTTGGAAAAAAATTATTCAATGTGACAAAATGATTGTAAAACACCGCGATTAATCACATTCTCAATTTTATTAGATATGGTTCGACCGAAATAACTTTTCATGCTTAATCTGCAATTTTTGGAATCCAAACTATAACGTGTCACGAGCTAATCATATCCACGCAATATAAATTAAAAAATGAAAAAAATGGACTTTTAATTGGATAATGTATTCATAATATATTGATAATTATGAACTATATTCATATGAAGTACAAATAGTCCTTTTTGTGATATATTCAAATGTTTGAAAAATATATTGGCAATTGAAATAAATGGATAAAGACTGTGATAATCACTCTTTAGTTTAATGTTTAGTATACTTAAAATTAAATTTATCTTTTGATTGCACTTGTTAGTTTTATCGGGTTTCTTTAAGGTAATATATTTAAAGTCACTGTATTTAACACTCGTTTAACTGATGCAAAATACGCGGTAATGGACTTTTAATTGGATAATGTATTCATAATAATTTTGTTAACAAAGTTCGTGGATTGGAGTTCGTCTCGAGATATAAAAAAAAACTAAATTTGGTTTTGAATTTGATTGAATGATAATAAAATGTGTGACTATTATTCTCCCCGCTTCCCCCCACCCACTCTATCTCTCTATATCTCCTATAAATTATAAAAATTGTCATAATTGTTGGGAAATTATCTAAATAAATAGTACTAATAAAATTACTATTGAATTGCTAAGTATATTTATATATTTATAGGAGTAATATATCTATACATAGAGATATTTATATTCTCTAACAAACACTTGATTTCGATATAAATCACCATTTATGGGCTCAATCATAGCTAAAGAAAAATGGATCGACTTTATGTAAAATAATAATGCTATGTAACCTGGAATTTAACTTCTAGCCAAGATTGAGGTAATGGCCCTCTAAAAACAAGTTTAAGACATAACTTTTGACAAAAACCAAAAAGATCACATAAATAAATAAATAGAAAACTTTACAGAGAAATGATTTGCAATTATTTTTGTTGGTTTGTAAACAAGTCAGTAAAATAATAATTAAAGATTCAAATAGAAGAAGGTAACACGAGACAGCACGGTCCACTATAGGACATATAAAAAAAAAAGGGGTACCCACCCTACCAAATTTATACATGAAAAAAAATAAGATGGGACTAACTGTATAATTTCAACATATATAAGACATTTCTTTTAATCCCCATATCTTTTGTTAAAAAGAGAAGATGTCATACCATTTGGTGCTTCTTCGAAGAAAGATATAGATATAGTAGTACTACTACTATTAGATAGCGATCTATATATTTATGTAAAGATTAATTCATATTTCCAGCCAATGCTACTCTAAGCCTCTTATTTAATCTAAATGGACAAATATAGGAGTATAATTTATGGCTGAATTACTTTATGATTATATTTATGTTTGCCTCATTCAACATATTTAAATTATATTTCGCGTTATTGTGTCTTAAATTACAATACTAAGTAATTAAGAAAAATAAGGTATATTACCCTTGTATCTTAATTAAACTTTAAATATGTAATAATTGGATATATAACTTATATGCTATAAAATTCCACGGGTAAATATGAGTTATCTATATCGTCAGTTTACGTGTATGTTAATATGAAAAAAAATCAATCTGGAAATTTATATTTCACGACGATATATGAATCCGTTTTGTAGGAATACACATACTCACAAGTCGCAGTACATGTCATAAAAGATTTGAGAAGAGTTGTTGCAAAACGAGGTCATCAATAGATCCAAATGTTGAATGATAATTTCTCGATCCAAATATGTTACAGTGACCTATGTCTGTCTACCGACTTCATCTGAAGCCGTCATTAAATTTTCGTCCCCGAGTAACAAAATGTTACTACAATATTCATATAAACAGAGAATAGATCACTGTTATCCTTCACATGATAACCATTCAATCAAATCATGCGATTTACTAACCAATGCAAATATTTGTAGAAAACATCCCAAAAATAATACTACTATCGATGTCAAATAAAACATTTTTTCTGAGGAATATTCCTAACAAAAAATTCAATAATTTATATCAAACAGGTGGGCCCACGGTTGGGGTCTGATCTGGCAAACTCAGTGATGCCAGCCTAGCATTTGCCATACATCATTGAGCAAAGGGCCCCATCATCCACAAAGCACATGCCAACCTTCCCATGCACACACACACACACTAAAAAACTTAATTCCGTTTGTCCCCTTCTCATTTTTGACCCTCTAATTATGTTTAAGGTTCCCTAATCATGCTTATTACATCACATTATTGCGCCCCCCTCTTCTCTCTCTCTCACACACAATATACAACAAAGGAAACAGTATAAACCTAAAAAATTGCCGTTATTTTAGTGTCGGCAAATACCCGTTGGACAGAAAATTACAGTAGTGATTAATGCCTCCTAAATCTTGAACGAAATTAAACCCATTTTACCCTAAATATAATTGTATTTAGAGATTATTTTTTCAAAGTTAAAATTTTTAAAGATTTCGTTTTGCAAATCCCATATATATATGCTTTAAATATGAGCTAGATGAAGGGGTCTTTTTCTTATTCTGTGGTGTCCCTTTCTTTTACCATCCATTTTTATTTATTTTTGTTGTTATAATTTTGGTAAGAAATTTTTTTCCTCCTTAATTGCCACTCATCATCATTCAATCAATCGCCTCCTTCCTCTATTCTTGTTTTTCTTCACTCTTCTTAGTTTTGTGTGAAGTCAAACATTCACAGCACAGAAGAGAAAGGGGTGGATTTTTGATGAGAAATTGAAGAAGAAGAAAAGATGAAGAGGCTAGTAAGTACGTTTAATCTCTTTTTTATTGCAGTGATTAGCTATGTGAGTTGCTTAGTTTTTTGATTAAAGATTTTTTGTTTTTTGCATCTTTGGATCAAAATTGGGTGTTTTTTATTTGTGGGCTTGCATAAAAATTGAATCTTGAGATTGGGCCATTGTTGTTTGAGCTTCAATTCTGTCAAGATTGCGTTTTCTTTTTGCTCACTGTTGGTTTTTGTTACTTTACTAAGATTTGGTGTTGTTGCAGAGGTTAAGTTTGATTTGATCTTTCATTCTTCCAGTTTTGGTGTTAGGCAAACTGCCTACATTGCCTGATTATTACAGCTAGTTCTTGGTTTGTAGATCTGAAATTGTGAATGTTTGTGAGTGGGAGGTTGAGTTTAAGCTACTAGAGTTCTATTTTGTGCTAATGCTGGATTGTACCATTGTATACTTTTGCTGCCTGCCTCAATAAGGCTAGTAATTGAGATCTATTTTTCTGCTATATGGTATAGCTATTGACTATTGAGGGACTTATTTTGCTAATTATGCCTATTTTATGATAAGAAAAAGTGTAGTAACTTTTGGAGCTGTGATAGCAAAAGAGTTCATTTTTCACTTTAATCTCTTCTGAACTTTGTTACTAAATATAATGTGTAGACGTACGTATCATACGATCGATCAGATTGAAGAAGATGTCCGTAGCTGAATGTTTTCTTTTCTTGTTGAGAGTGAATATGTCTTGATTTTTCACTCTAGTCTGTGATACTTTGAGTTCACTGTCGTGTGTAGAACATGTGTTCATATGTTCAAGAAATAGAAGGCGTTCATTGCAATCGGATGTTTTCTCTTCTCGTCAAGAGTGAAAATTTGCTTAGCATTTGCTGCATATATTGTTTGTATAATGTGCTCAACTTCTCTCCTTATGTGCTAGGTAGTTTTTGTTTTGCTCGTGGCATTGAGCAATGCTGCAGAGTACAATGGGGTATGCACTTCCGATTGGCCATTGACACCCCGGCCTCACAGTGTGTCCGTCTCAGAATTTGGGGCAGTGGGAGACGGAAAAACATCGAATACCGTAGCATTTCAGAATGCAATTTTCTATCTCAAGTCGTTTGCAGATAAGGGCGGTGCTCAGCTCTACGTTCCGGCAGGCAAGTGGCTTACTGGATGCATCACCCTTACTAGCCACCTCACACTCTTTCTCGAAAAAGACGCTGTGATTCTCGGCTCTCAGGTTCGATATGAAGCTCTAGTCATGCCTAAATGATTTTCATATTTTGTTTTCCCCTACATTCTTTTCAAGAATATGCAATCAATAGCTATGGTACATATATATATATATATATATATATATATATATTAACCTTTCTGCATTATCAGACTTTCATATTGTTTTTATTTTTGTTTGCTGAATAAATCTATTAAAATGAATATGTAATCTTAGTAATTTACCTTCATACACAGGATATTCTGCACTGGGATGTAGTTGATCCTTTACCTTCTTATGGCCGTGGCCTTGAGATGCCTGGTCGAAGATATCGTAGCTTAATCTATGGGCAAAACTTAACCGATGTTGTTGTCACAGGTAGGAATGTTCGCAGACGATTTTTCTTTTTTCAACTTTGTTGGCCATTTTTTAATTCTCACCCTAATTTTCATTGCTGTGCAGGAAACAATGGAACTATTGATGGACAGGGTTCTATCTGGTGGGACCAATTCAATAATCATTCCTTAAACTACAGCAGACCACATCTAGTCGAATTTATGTGGTCGAACAACGTTGTTGTGTCGAACCTAACATTCTTAAATGCACCTGCGTGGAACATACACCCGGCATATTGCAGGTACCGTCTCCTTAACTTCTCTTCAAATTTTCTTTTCTTTGTTATCTCTAAACGTTATAGTATTGTAACTTCGTTTGGTGTGATGTTGTGTTGCAGTAAATTGCTTGTACAGAACATAACGGCTTATGCTCCACCCGACTCTCCCAACACTAGTGGAATTGTTCCTGGTTCGTTGAAATTGTGATCTTTTCGTAGCATTTACGCCTTAAATTCGTTCTTCTAAATTACATTTAACCAATATCATATGCTCGTTGTCCTTGATGTTTTCTTCACCCTTGAGGGTGGCCTAGTCGCCCCAAGTTGTGAATCCGTGTGTCCCTAAGGGGCAGTTTGGTATGGTAGATAACTCATCTATCTTGGAATATAAGGAATTATATGACCAAAAATTCACTAAAATATGTCATCTTATCATGTTTTGTTTATTTATCTTCCCGGCCAAACTGTCCTCTAGTTGTTTAGATTGATGCCATTGTCTATAACTTAGGTGTTTTTTCTATCTCTCCGCTCTAAATCTCAAACTCGTCTAATTTCAGATTCGTCGGAGTATGTTTGCATCGAGAACAGCAACATTAGCACGGGTTACGATGCCGTGGTGCTGAAAAGTGGCTGGGACGAATACGGGCTTAGCTACAGCAAACCAACCACCAGGGTCAACGTCAGGAAGATGCGGTTGCAATCTTATTCTGGTTCCGGACTCGCGTTCGGGAGTGAGATGTCTGGCGGGATCTCTGACGTACTAGCCGAGCATCTTCACATCCACGGCTCGGTTAACGGCATCGAACTGAAGACGGCAAAGGGGAGGGGCGCGTACATTAAAGACATATTCATCTCAGACGTGCAAGTGGAAAATGTGCAACGTGGAATCAGGGCGTCAGGTCAGTTCACTAATCACCCCGACGATGAATATGACCCCAATGCCCTCCCAATCGTCGACGGCATCACCTTTAGAGACATCGTTGGCATAAATGTCACCACGGCCGGGGTATTCTCTGGTATAGACGAGTCCCCTTTCACATCCATATGTCTCTCCAACGTCTCCCTTCCAGCCTCGTGCGATCCAGCCGCAGCTTGGATATGCACCAATGTCGAGGGCTCGTCCGTAAATGTGTCACCCGAGCCTTGCCCAGAGCTCCAAGTCTCGTCATCTAGCTCCTCCGATTGCTTTGTATTCTTGAGCCGAACGGTCAAGTTGCATCCTCGTAAAAGTCTCACATACTCGGTTCTTAGTCATTCATTCAACCGGTCCCTCGGGGCATGCTAGCGCTACGTGCGATCTTCGGGTCGGATGGGGCAACGGCAGGCGAGAACGAAGCGGAAGCTTGTCGCTCCGAGTGGCGGTTTGCCGCGTTCGATTATGTGTACAGTGTCGGTTCTTCTTTCATTCATGTGTAAGAAAAGTTTTGGTAGTGCAAGGAGGACTCTCGGATGTTTGTTTGTGGTTAAGATTCATTTCGATGTTTATTTGGTCATTTTTCATTCACATTTGTACATTCTTCTTATTTGTGGGATTGCATTGATTGATTATAGTGGGAATTTGAAAATAAAATTTCACATTTCGTGTATTGATTTTTCAAATGGAGTACTTATTTTATTTTGAGTAATTATTTATTTTCTACGACATTTTTTTAAGTACAACGTGACAATTTGTCTTCTTATGTATGTATCATATCAATTGTCCTTAGTTATTTGATGTTGACTGCAATATTGTTAAAGTTGAGGGAAGTTTTCCTCAGATGAATGTAATCGTGTGTTTGCTTAAATTCGTAAAACATCTAATAGGGAATTTCTGCCACCACCATATAGTGATCCATCGTGTCAAATGTAAATTTCCTTTTTAATATATTATGCATATATTTAAATTTCAACTATTTATGATTGAATTTATCACCCATGTGACAAATTTGTTCCCTAGCTTGAACGTCAAATGTCAGGCATTAATGCTAGAATAATTGCCCATTTTTTGTTCAAAAAAAATAATTTTATATGCATAAAATCTACACTTTCCAAAGGCATTAAATGCATTTTCTTAAAAATGTGAATTTTCTCGATGAAACAGAGCAAGCAAAATTTATTTTTAATTAGATTTTAATTGAATAAAATTTATATGCTTTACTATAATAGAATTATAATCTGAATCATTTTAGAACTTTTGTTTATTAAAAATATTCGTATAAAATTAAATATATCGAGATAATAAAAATAACATCACCTGAATGTGTATTCCAAACCACCAAAATACAAAATTCAACTCTGGAATAATCTCATACATCTTCCAAACCCAAAAAAGGGGGACCGACCAACAACAAAGTAGGACAAAAACATACAACGACAAATGCAGAGATGATGCAAGTCACTATATGTATCTCTTTCATGTGAGAAGTGGAGACAAAAGAATATATGAGTATATTTGCGGTTTCCCAACTTTGTCTTTGCACACAACAACACTATCGGCATTCATTGGTGTGATATAGACTGACTAGAAAGTTGAACCCACGCGAATTCCTCTTTGTAACTTGCACCTCCTTCACACGAGGCCTCACATGTGTACACGGCGATGGTGGCCCAGTCGAGAGAATCTTCACCGTCTTTCACATGGAAGAAGTACAGTATCTGGGGTAAAACCTGAACCCGGAGATCAACAAGAGCAGCATCAGTAGAGAATCAAATGTAGTTGCTGATGAAAGCCAGTACCGCGATGACATGTTTTTTAGGAAAAAGTTTGAATGTTTGATAGCAACTCATTTCACTTTACTGGACTCTATCTATGTGCATGGAAGAACCACTAACCTGAAATTCAAAGGCGCGTGCGCCACCACAATGGTTACACCTAGGAATATCCGGTTTTGATGGCCGGCCACTAAAGACGGGCCATAATGGCTTTGCTTGAGAGGAACTCGAGTATCTGTTCATCAAAGAAACAGAAACCGACAGATTATCTAGCAACTTGTTTCAAAGATTTTGCTAGACAGAGTAAAATGCAATGTCTATGAAAGTGGAGACACAGTTCGTTAGTATTCAATTCCAACTGATCACCTTAAGACTTGTTCGGGAGCTGAAGATATTCTCTCTTGGAAAGATGCCCAACTACTATTCTCATCAGATGCCTAAGAAATAATTAGAAAGTAAAGTTTAAAATGATTCACTACTATTAAAGTACAAGGCCAGAACACCAGAAAACAAAATCACCTTGAAATATTTTATAAGATTTCCATCAGAACCCTCAGTTCGGCTTCTAGAAACCAATGCACTACCAGTTCCATTATCATTGGATATTGCCTCATCAAAGTCACATTCATCCTCACACGTGATCTCATACTCGGGCCAAAGGGAGTTGCTTGCAGCTGTTTGCCAATAAAAATCATGAAACCAAGTGTGCATCAGAATAAATGCTCTAAATCTAATTACAGGACACCACAGCAATAGTTTCACTCAACTACCACCTTAAACATGGAAGATAAGCACGAACCATATCCTATAGTAAATACCATAAATGTGCATTGAAAGTTAAGCACAACATATGAATTTAGAGGAATCTTATCTTGCAAACAAATATATTAGAAGCATGAGTCCAATATAACAACCAACACAAGCCACATACTATAGTCATTTTCCATGCTTAGAACTATCACCTAATTCAGAATCCTTGCCAGATGCCTCCAACTGTTGGCACAATACTTTATGACTTGAGCTACCGGATCGCCAATGAGCAGCCTGCAAGTGTTTGATTTTTACCAGAAGCTCGAAACCATATTTCATGCATAGATGAGCTATGTTAAGTACCTGGTGCTTCCCAGAACAATACCGCACTCTTCTACAGCTACTGCAAATTTTGTCTCCTTTCCATGCACGACACCAATCACATAGCATTGCTGGAACAATATATCGAGCATCAGCATACGTGCAAATTAATATGTTTCATAACGATCATACCATGCAGCAATCTACAACTACATTGATGGAGACCATCGTAAGAGATAACACAAAATTATGAGTAACTCTTATTAAAAACATTCTGGAAAACAAACTGAAGGAACAAGGAAAATGAAAGGAGTATACTCACTCCTACCCAGCCTCAAGGCCAATTGACTAAACAGTAACCATACGGTCCATACATCTACCCTAACATCCTCTTTTCAAGATAGCTTCAATTTCCCAACCCTTCAACCCATCTGGAGTTCAATAAAGCTGACTGATAACCAAACTAACACCTAGGATGACCTAAGACAGTTAAAACAAATAAAGAAATAACCAAGCAGCACCCTCCTCCTGACTTGCATGATCATAGACATATCATGCAAACCAGACACTAACCCCTTCTTTCAATCTCAATAGCACTTCTGAATATCTTCATTCCTAGGTGTAAATGTCATATTGCGTTCCACGAGTTCCCACCACATTAACATAAATTTCTATATTTCCAAAGCTAGAATGTTGCACCTAAATTAAATATGCAGTTTTTGAGGGGAAGGGAATGACCATTTAAGTCACCGTCACAATAATAGTACGAGTACTACCATCACAAGAATTTTCAACCAAAGCAACAATTAATAAACAGGACATATACCTAAAAATAACCAAAAAATGTACCTCCAGCTGTCAATGGCTGCTGGCTTCCATCTTCAGCAGGTGCCTCACTGGAGTAGAAGGGGTTTGCCCGCGGCAATTGACACCGAAAAACCTTGATGCTGTTAGGCCATTTTGTTATCAGAAACATAACATTGCAAGTGATGTGTCAATTGATCATTTTAATTTTATATGCATCGTAACAAATGAGAAACACGTACCTTCGGGACTGGACTTCTGGAGACCGCTTCCACTGTTCGTGCTGATCACGAAGAAGACAGGACATTGACGAGCACATGAAAACGAACAGTGTTCGATGAAAAGTTGACTCCTCAGGTAAAGGGGCGTAAACCTACCCAAAATAAATAATTATGAAAGATTAAATTGGATGCGTTTACAGAATCCAAATATATATACATTTAAACATATTTTGTAAGTAATCCCAAAAACTCATGCATCGATTTCATTACGACACCTGAAGCAGAAACTGCAAAGGCTCACTGCAAAAATCACACAGACTGGAGCTTCCTGAAGGTAAATTAATGGGGTCCAACCATGCCTAAATCACAAAAAGAAAACCATAAATAACCCTTAAAACAGTAATTAAATAAATGCAAATACTCTTCATACGCATTCGCATTACCAGGAAACAAACACGTATAACTAGATAAGTGCTATTTCATGAAATTCGGTAAATATACAACTCGAAAATTCAAACCGCAAATGAATTCTCAAATTTAACAACGGAAAAACCAATTAAAATTACCGGAGAGCCACCAGCTTTACTCGGGAAGTATTGGCGGCGCAATGACCAAGGATTTTTAGGCTTCTCTGCAAACCCCAAAGTCATCGGAATCTGATCTTCTTCATCGTCAATTTCATCACTGTCTGCATCCTCTACGTCGTTGTCCGGGGCTCCGCCTTCATCCTCCTCCTCACTGAGGGATGATATCTGCAAAGATTTGAGCTTCTCTTCTTCGAAATCAATGTCCATCTCTGTCGCTTTCAGTGTACGAGCTATTACAATCGGATTGCACAAAATCGGAGGTTTATCGCCGGCGATAAATGAGAGGGTTTTACGAGCTCATTCAATTGTACCGTACTAGCGCTTTGGGCTAATTACATTATTTATTTACCATTTTATTTTCACACAAAATATTTATAATTTGCATTAAATAAGTACTACTCCACTTTCGAATCTAGATTTGAATTCATTTATTCATAATCGGAACCTTTAAATTTAAATTCATTCTATCCTTAACATTTTTTAATTAATAAATAAACAATAAATACTGTGTTACAATAGGCTTAATTCGAGATATTTGGCCCCATATATTAGCCACACTACCATTTAACAAATTAAAATTGATTTTGACTAGAAGGCTAACGACATACTAAGTTGAATCAATGATAATAGTTACCCGTTTTAGCAAAAAAAAGGAATAGACGACTGAATAAAGAAAAAACCAAAAAAATACATTAACAAATGAAACCCTCAGTATTTAATCTTTACAACAAATAAAGAAAATAAAATAAAAATTATATTGATCACATAATACACATTATATTGCAACTGGAATAATTGCTTTGGCGCCTATGATATGAGTTAAATGACTCAAAAAATGAAAAATAAAAATGAAAAAACCTCTACATTCACCCTTACAAAAGGACTGCTGTTTTACTTCCTCAGCCCTGTTTTTCTTTTCATTGCAGTAGGCTGCCTACCGTCATTCCTCTGTGGAGGAGAAGCTGAAGCAACTGCTTTTCGAGATGGTGACGGGCCGCCTAACTTCGGGATCATGCTTCTGATGCACATTTTTTTTTAAAAAGAAATCATTAAAAAGTGTAAAAGAAAAATGAATTCAAACTAGATGGTGTTGTTAAAAGTTGAGTTTACCTGAGTTCTGGACTTTTTGTTTGCTTCGCATGAGGTTTTTTTACGTTCTGTCCGATCCCATTGCTGAAGCTTCCGATTTTGGAATGGTTGAACTGCCAGAGCAAATCTGGCTCGGATGAATCACTGGTTCCAGCATCAAGCTCATCCAGGTAATCTGTTGGGCTAAGATCAATCTGATTGCTTGCAGGAAGTATGGTGCATGGATTATTCTCGGAGTAGACATTCGCATTGGTGGGATTCCAACACGTGATTGGATTTTCAACTCCAACGGGGTCTTGCTTGTTCACCATGAGCTTGTCTACCCACTCACCAGAGCCCGGTTCCCTATCATCGTCACCACTGTTTTGGTTCTGGTTGTTGAAAGGTGGCCAGGTCGGGGAATTACCCAGCAGGTCGTCTAGGTCCAAACTTTGCTTCTTTTGCCTCGTTTTCTTGTTGCTACGAGCCTGTGAATTCAAGAGACAGCAGTGTCAAATCTCAAAATATCAGAAAACAAGGTTTACTATGTCGCAAATGCTACCATAATGGCTGTCTCTAGACATCAAAGCCTTAATTTTCTGTTTATTGCATACAACGATTGGCTCTCTAACGCGTTAAAAGCGCACTTTCATTTTCATATTGTCAGTATTGGCATGAAAACCATCTCCAACCTTAGTTATATACACATAAGAAATATCAATGAAGTGAATGGAAGTTATTCATTTACCTCTATGTTGCCTACTTCTTCCATTGGCTTCCTCGTGCCAATGGGGGATGCCAACTCCATGTTTCTAGCATTCATAGTCGGGTTACAAGGCGAGAACTGGAAGTTACATGGACTACCGGTGCCAGATGCTTTCTGCTGCATGGAGACGACTGGCTCTCCGTCCTTTCTTGCTAAGGCTGCTTTGAGACTGGCAACCTACAACAGAGATCGATCTAGTTTAGCAATGATCACAGCCTATATAGCAAAAGAATGAGAATGATAACCAGAATAGTAAGACGAGAAGCACCTGTTCTCTGAGTTCTTTAACCTCTGATGAATCCTTATTCACACGTGCAGCACCAAGCTCAACAGTGGCTACACGCTCAGCAAATTTAAGTGTGCTGATGGTCTCTCCAACGGCGTCTGGCTCAGGACTTATGTGGACGAACATCAATGTCTTCGCCTGCCCTCCTATTATATCAGACCAGAGTGTGAGGACAATGTTGAACGATAGCAAAGAAGAACAGTTGGTTAGTTTCGATGATATGATCCTTACCAAGTGAATCTTGCAGCAGCTGTGTTAGTTTACTATTTCTGTAGGGAACATGTGAGTTCTTCTGTGCGAGAGATGATATAACATCACCCAATGCAGAGAGAGATCGATTAATGTGTTGAGCCTCTTTAAGTCTGTCGCCCGTCACTTCAGATTTGTCGACTCTCTCACTTCCGGCCAAATCAACTAGATGCATGCAACCTCGGATAATGGTTCCCGTTGTCAAATCTCTCCCTTGGACATGAACTGTTAAACAGCTGCAATGAACAGAAGTTCAGAACAAAAGATCACTTCAAAAACATTTAATTCTGTTTCAAATTTGCTCACCTGTGAGAGCGACTACTGCGGTCGTTAAGTGCTGTTGCACTAACCGCCCGGTTCCTGTGGCCGAGGTCCATCAATTCAAGAACATCATATGTTGAAGCAACGCGGACCAGACTGGCATCGGGCACACTGAGTCCTGTCTGAGAACTGTTTCGTATTTCTAATGTGTTCTTAGTTAAGGAATCATCTAATCAATACATCCAAACATGATAATACATCAAATTCTGGTTAAAACTACAATCAAATCATAACTATGGACTTTATCAGGTAACAAACAAGATATAGAAAAGGATATCTTTTGTTTAATCCATCAGTAACAAGAAGATCCCGAACTTGTTCATTATAAATCTCAATCATCTGAACAGATACGTCGTAGAAGAAAGTATCCTTTCTTTGCTCAGCAAGCATGAATAAATCACTCAAAGCCCTGTAATTCACCCCTTGGCTCGTCTCTGTGAGATCCTTGGGTCCACTCTGAATAACATACAAACCAAATCAACAACTCCATTCATCTTTCAAAACAGTGAACAAGTGAGAACACATCTAGTGGGAAGAAAGAAAAGGTGGCTGCTATCTTACCATAGTGAACGTTTTCCCTGATCCCGTTTGACCGTAGGCGAAAATGCAAACATTGTAACCATCAAGAACTGATCTTACTAGTGGTTGTGTGTCTGAAAACACCTCCTCTGCATGGAGATAACAGTAAAATGTTAGACTTTGTCAAACTTCAAAGAGTAGCCGGGTGAAAAACCACAAATTTAAGACCGAACCTTGCGTTGCAGATGGCCCAAACACTTTGTTAAAGTTAAAGGATTTCCGTACTTTCCCATTCTTTGCTAAAGTGTTTATCGTTATAACTCCTTCCTCAATATGATCAACAGTACTCATGTTAGTGTTCTGTCCCGGCAAGAATGGTCGGACACGACAATAGACCCTTATGCTTCCTGATTGAATACATTACCAAAACATAAGGTTAATATAAAGCAGTGTAGAAAGGATAACAAAACTATGGCATACACTATTAAGAAGCAATTTGTTACCCTTTAGGTCTTGGACTTGATTATAAAGCTTCCTATTTTCCTCCAGAACTCTATGATAACCCGAAGCAGCATATGCTAGTCCGTTAATATGGAGGCCTGTCAAGAACATACTAATTCTCAATCAAACTGAAAAAATGGAACTTCATTTTTTAATCATTACAACAACCCCATTGGAGCACTTTCATTCATTCACCACTAATTATATATAATATGTGAAGGCCTACCAAGATTTTGAACATCCTCGTTGAATTTCATTTGCATGTATTGCACACCAGCTTTTGTAGTAGAAAGAGTTTGCTTTAGCTCCTGGAACAAATAATACATATCCAAACCTTATCAGCTCAAATGAGAGAAAATGAGAAAGAATATCTCGATTGTTGAAGAAGAATATATCTAATTTGATCAGTCCATACCTTCATATCTTTATGCTGTTGGTTAACAATCATTATCTGCTTCATTAAACTTCCATGGGATTCATTGTCACAATTTCTATTTTTCTCCAAATCTTCATTTGAGATTGCAGCATTCTTCTGTTCAAGCATATTGGAAAGACATGATGAACTTGTTAGTTAAGGAGATCTAAACGCATGAAGAAAAGAGAAGTTGATCATCTTGTAATTTATTCTTCTCTATAAGAAAACAAATGTTACGAATCAATGATTACCTGAACATTGGATGGAGGCGGCTTTGTCACGGATTTGTTACTATCATAAATATTTGAGTCTCTGAAATTATCCTTCTTCTGTTGCAAGAACAAACAGACACAATAATGCGATGGCGTTTTAAAAGAATTTTTAGCATCACTTTGTAAAATCATAAATAGCATTGTGATGATCATTCACAAACAAATACTAACCAGTCCATTTTGGCCTGAAACATGGTGTTCAAACTCCTCCATGACCTTACTCAATACAGATTCGACAAGCTGCAAAACAGAGGACCAGTCACCTTAAAATGAAGGATTGTCACAATATATCTGTAGACTAGAAATCAAGAAAAACAAATGAAACAATACTAATGTGTGCACCTATATTGAACCTAGTTCATTCACAACTTACACTTGGGACTTCTTCAGGCTTCTTATCTAAAAGAATTGCACGAACAAGCTTACTCAACGATGAACCGGAACTAGGCTGCTGAAATGAAGATAAAACAGTCTTAAAACTCTCTACTTCATTGGTACTAAGTGAGACTTCAATAAACCGGACTTACCGCTTTGTTAGTATCTTTGTTGTCTATACAGACACCATTTAGTGATTTCTCACTTGCAGATGAGCTCCGTGACAGAGAACTCATGAACGGCTCAGAATTTTTGCGAACAAACTGTTTACCAGATGTAGTCGGCTTAACATTTCCACCAAATTTCCAAATCCCATTTCCTCCAGACTGTTTCCATTCGTAGTAGGACTTCAGTGCCAAAACACAATTCACAATTCTCGAAGATTTTCCTCCCTGAGAATAACAATCAGCAATGATCAGATTTCTATGAAACAATAGAGAGCTCAAATTATCCATCACTTAGCATGAATGCAAGTACCTGCTCCAGATCAGATGCCTCGAAAGTCGGTATCCCCCTTTCTTGCACGGCAACAAGAAAATTCCTCACATTCTCAAAGTACTGATAAGCTGACAATGCAGCGCCATCGGGTATAAGTGCAGCGTCACATGGACTTTCGACTACCTGAAACAAATGAATCGAGACCTTCCACTCAGAGGAAAATTCATTGGCATGACCGACTGTTGGAGGAAAGAGACAATTGTTCTTAAATATATATATCAAATTCACCTTTAGCACAGCTCCTTGTTGAATTTTATTGAGTACATTGCAGAGAATTATCCCACTTCTTAATCCGAGTCTAAACTCTTCCTCGGAAGGCTCTGCAGGTAAATCCCTTGCACCAACTACTCCAACCACTTTTCTTAGCCACGCAGCAGCTTCATATCTTCTTATTGCTGCACATAAAATTTACCTCACAATCTGAGATCCTACCCTCCATCAAAGATATGAAGAGTAATAATAACAGAAACAGCCAAAAAAATAGAGTACTAGCAATTAAAATAAACAACTAAGAAGAGGATGATGAATTTTATCAAAATTACGGAAGGAAGCTGGAAAAAATTACCGGCTTCTTCTGCCCTACGAGCATCAAAATCGAGATCACGAGATCGATTCTCGTGTTGCTGCAGAACATCCTCCACAACTGACGCAACGGAGAACGAATAGCCTTCAACCGCAGCCATTCTCAATCCCTTCAAATACAAGTTATAGCCAAAAAACCTCGATTCTCAATTCAACACGAACCAAAACATCCACAATCAAATCAACTGAGATTCGTAGAGTATTAATTATCGGAGAGCGACGGAGCAAATTGAATCGCGGCGAGTGATCAATCAGTTCCACAACGCACGCATACAGAGAAGATTGATTAATCGGTAGCTTTGATCTCACTCTACAGCAACACCGGAGTTGTGATTAGGCAATCGGTCGTAGCTTCTTCCTCTGCTTCACTCTTTCTCTCTCAAAACTTTAAAAGCTCATTCTCTGCTTTATACTGTAACCGGTAACGAGTATATGAGTGTGCATCACTTTTTGAATATAGTTTTGCCACGTTCACGACCCTCACTCCGAATCTGCAGCTTCGGAGTCCAACCGCTAAATGTACTGTATTTCTTATTTCCCATCTTTGTTTCCTAATTATTGACTTTCTCGCCTTCAACTTTTCAATAATTGTTTTTACAAAAATAGGAAAAATGATTATTCACATACTCCTAATAAATTTTTAGTATTTATGAATATTGAATATAGTGAAGACAAAACATTGAATCTACAAATTAAGCATTTTATGCTTTGATTTTCTATTAAATTATTTTCCTTAAAGATTGAGTTCTATTAACGTTGTTAGCAACTTAGCATCCAATCCATGTACAAAGAACTTTGTGAAATTAAGTTTATAATTTAAAATGGAAACTGGTAGTGTTTGAGATGGAAAAATGTAATATAACTTTTTCATTATTATCTATGCACGATGAAATAATGGAAATGGGAAAGGTAACACAATGGAAATTTGGTATACTTTGAGTTTGTGATGTATTATTGGATATGATGCACACGTGATTAAATATTTTTAACGTGCATTTTATTACTAATTGTGATGGTTCTCCGATTTAATATTTTATTTCTTCACTGATAGACGATAGTATCATTTAATTGTTACAAATTTGAGACAAAATTAGTAAAATAAACTTTGGTTCGTTGCACTTCTTCTAATTTTTTTTTATTAGAGCAGTTCATTGCACCTCTTAATTAGTAGTTGGAAATTTTGATTAGTCGACATGTCACCTATTTTGCACTTTAATTGTAGTTTTTAACGTGTGAGTAAACTTTTTGGATATAATAGTTTGCAAATAGCACAAATACATAAGAGATGCATATATTCGATTTAGATGGAAATGTTGTGCATGTGCAAAAATAAACTGTGACGGCACAATTCATTTTTACGAAGCAATGATTAGCCAATATTTTGAATTATTGTTTGAGAAATTAATTTATTGCAGAAACTATGGAAGGTGGGGATTCATTTGTCACTTACTTGATTCATAGTCTAAGCAATAGTGGTTCTTACATTCAAATTTGAGTAAAGCGGGTCCAACACTAGGTTTTGACGCATTTGCCCATCATTATAATTAATTAATTGTCTATCCATTTCTTTTGCAATATATCACAAATTCTTACCTTCAATGTCAGGGGATCCAAAACATAATTTTGAGGGTGGCAAATATATTGGGTGAAAATTTGAAAAAAATAGCAACCTAAAGAGAACAAATGCGAGAGAGAAAATGGTTAAAATTTTAATTTTACAAAATAGGAGTAGTTTTTAAATAAATCTCTTAAAACAACATTGTTTGCCATCTTTTCAAAAAGAAAAATAATTTTGGGAGTGGCCATAACATTTTTGGCACCCCCCACCCTCCTAAAATCTAACTCCGATTACTCATTAGAATATGTTACTAATATTAATGTGAACCTTTGTTGATAATCATATCAGTGCTAGCTTGTTAATTTCTTCTTGAAGGAAGCATCATTAAGTAAATCATTATAGTTATATTCTCTACATTTCTCAGTTCTTTAATTTACTCTTGGATAATTGTAGATAATGTGATAAATATGAACATATGTAATAAATGTTAAATACAGATAGAATTATTGTCCATTTCGCATTGTCATGTATTTGTATAAATCACATTATGGAGGGGTGGAATTGTGGAGCTCACATGTATTTTACCTATTTCATAATTTCATAGTGTTATTTTTTTTTAGAAATTTTTATTATCCTTTATAATCGTTTATATTTTAAATTTTATTCTTGCGTCTAGCAATGCTCGAGTGGATATAATATTAAATTAAATTCGGTTATTGTATAATGTCCACTTCAAATGTTCAAAGTAAGAATACTCTATTACCTTTGACCACATATTCATCTTCGATTATCTGGGACAAATTGTTGCTTTGCTTCCAAGATGTAATTTTTGGTTAGAACTTATAGTATTATATAATAAGCACCTAAATACTTATCTTGAATGGATTGGGTAATGTACATGTCACGCTAAATTCATTAATTTGATATTGGGTGGAAGTAGCGCTATCCCAAATACTTACTATATATTAATGTTAATCAATTGATAAAAAAGAAAAGAAACTCGGGAATTTGAAATCATTATTCAACAATTAGAGGTGTTACAATATAAAAAAGTTGTGTTGTTATTACAATGTCTATATTAGTAGTACTACGATTTTATTTCCCACAATTAGTCCTAAACTATATAATATCGTGCGAGTCACACTCAAACAATATTGTTTTACTTGTGTATTGGTTACTAATATACAGTGTACGGATATTGCGATACTGGCATTCAAGAATTTGTATATAAGGGTGGACTATGGTGCCACCATAGATAGAATAACACCATACCACCAATATAGTCCGTTATATCTCATTTATGGACGCCTAGGATTAAGTTTCGTGAAAAAATACGGATTTGCAGTCTACTGTATTAGATATTGCAGTCGTGGTAAACTGTAATATTGTTGTGGTAAGACTGCAATATTCAATGAACAGCATTGCAATCTGGTAACGTAAAACTAGAAATTTCCTATTTTACCCCTCCGTATTTTTACACGTGGCAGCATAACAAGCACACGATTTTCAGATCCAATGGTCTAAAATGATGGTACGGTATTACCATAGAGAGGGTTGTCATCTTAATACATCCCTATTCTTATATGCAAAAATAATATTAATGGATCAAATTGAATTTCAAATATTTGAAAACACAGTTGTGGATATCCTGTCTATATCTTAGGGGATAGTAATTAAATATTCCAATTCAAAATTTATTCTACGACAAAAGAAATAAACATTATTTTATCCAGAATTAAATAAAATAGAACTAGCTAGATAGCAACACACAAACGTTAAAAAAATCAAAATTTGAATTTAGAAAGAAAAGTAGGCCGCAATTGGTTGGAGAAATGTCATAATCTTGCAATTGTTTGTAGTTGAAAGCGGTTAACTTCAAATCTGGTGTCAAAACTATACAAAGAATTTATTACAAGACAACAAACTATGAGATTCAAACCCAAGTATCAATCTTTTTACCAAACCCTTTTCATTTCTTTGAGCCAAAGCCACAATTAAAGATTTTAAACATTAAGCTCCAAGAATTCATGTTTTACCACTACTCAAATTAACTTCTTCATAATACTATTTCATTACAATCTTACTCTCATAAATAACCGTGATGATAAGAAATAAGCTAAATCGAATGGAACTGATAGAGCGTATTTTTATAAAAGTTGGCGACGTGCTCGGTGGGTTGTAATTTGATATTTTTCCTTTCATTATAACGTAAGCTACTTTTCACTTGTATTTTTTGTTTTTTTCTACATTGATCAATTTATGAAAATACATGTAAATCCGAGTTTCAAAACTATATTTACCACTATTATTAAATAATAAAAATTGCATGATTTTTGAAGTACCTTTTGAACATTTGATAAAATAAATGGTATTATGATAATTATTCTAAATAATTTTGATACATTACTGTGAAGGACTTCACACATTAATATATGTTGTTTTGTACAATAAATTTTATAACATAGTTGTGGTCTCGTGGATATTATTGATGTACAACCACTATATCTCAATTTGAATATGGTATTGAATGCCATTCCATTTTTTTTTAAAGTCACAGATATCAATCTCAAAATCAAAACATTAAACTTATGAGCAACAACGTTATTATATTGTGCAATTTATTTAAGACGGCATATTATTATTCAAGAGCTGCCTCAAAAATTAATATAAGGTCGTTGGCTTACTGGCAACTATTTAAACCCGAGGGTGTTTTTCGTCATTTTCAGTGAGTCATGTATTTCTGAAACTAACGTTCGAATTTTTCAAATGCTGGTTCGGTACCGAAGCTGTTAGATTCGGTATGAGGTGTACTGGTCCCACTTAGAGCGCTTTGGATGGGGTCCACGTTGGGGGCGAGGAGTTAGGATCACATGTGGACGGTTGTATTAAAATCTATCTCCCTCCATTAATAGATGATATACTTAATTGACACAAAATTTTAATAGACGTTAATTTGCGTGTTAGATGGAGAAAAAAAATAATATATTTATATTTTATATTCATATGAAAGAGAATTTTTTCAAAAAATTGAAATGTGACATCCTATATAAAATAAATAGAAAAGAAAAGTGTGACATTTATTATGTGACGGAGCTACCAGTGTCGAGTGAGATTGCAACTTTTTGAGGTGTTCGATTTTACCGTCGACAAATCAAAGGGAACTTTTTATTGAAGATATTTTGTGGTACTTTTCTTCATATGGAAAAAGAAATATTACTCCCCCGTCCAATAAGAATATGCACTTTTTTTTTAGTTCGTCCTATAAGAATATGTGATTTCTAATTTTCATAACTTTTTTCTCTGAAACTCATTCTTCACCAACAATACTTTAATTACTTTATCACTCTACATCTCTCTTACTTTATCAATTCTGCATTATAACTCGTGCTAAATTCAAAGTGCATATTCCTTTTGGGATGAAGTGAATATATCTTTAAAAAGTTTGTTGATGTTTTATTTGGAAAAATGGGAAAATATCGTAAAATACATGAATTTTTTGAATCAATTTTATTTGGGTTTATCAACTTTCAAACACGTGACATCATTAATAACAAGAATCTTGGATCGTTTTTAATATTATCATACATTTAAATTTTTGATGTGGAATGAAAATGACGCAAAGACAGTATTTTAAATATGAAAAAAAGATAAATTTAGTGTTTTCAATGTGGTCAATGCATTGAGCATTAGAAATATTGAAGTGCATCAATTAGGAACATGAAAAATATTTGGACTTAGTTGAATTTTAGAGATGAAAAAAGACAGCTTTAGTAATTTAGCCTCATAATCGACGAGGATTACCAAATGTAGGAAAGGGTGCTTATTTATCAAGTGCCCGTCCAATACTTTTTACTCGTCATTACAAAATATAGAGAAAATTAACTCTAAAACCAATATTTACATAACAACTTGAAAATTGAAAACAACCATAACCATGAACTAAGCTTGCGAAACACATTTTGACTAAACTGTGAACCGTTTCTTTATTCTTAACTCTTAAGGATTGATATAATTAAATATTTAAAAAACTTGATAATCATATTCAATTGAAGCTGATTTATACTACACACCGTTATACAATACTCGTATCATCAATTAGGTATACCATCAAAATAATTGTCAAACATATATGTTTGTTCATGACCCATCACAAATCTGAAAAGAACAATACATGATTCCAACTATTTTTCTTTTTTGCTTTTGAAAATCTGAAAATCTTACTATTCGACAGAAAAGGCAAATATAGACATTCTAGTGCAAAGTTGAGCTCCACTTCGACTATAGATTTTTTTACAATTAATATTCCACATAATTATGATTATTTTATGTAAATTATAATTATTCCGGACTGCATATCTATATTTCTTTTGGGTGAGTATTATATATAATTTCTTGAAAATTGTGCTTTACTTGTACTTTTGCCGACCTCAAAGAATAGATGCGTGAACTAATACTCAAAATTCATTTATTTTTTTTCTTAAAAGAAAAATTAAATTTGATACTATAGTCTATTCTTAACGAAGCATGAATCATAATTAAGTCTGATACTTGATGCAAAATTGATAGACAATCCTTCAGTCCCCAGCTAGATAAACTCATTCACAAAATCGTGTATTAATTAATTAATATCATAAAAATTAATTATCTATATGTTACTACTTATGGAGACAAATTTAAACCAATTTGATGTATAGAGTTGTTGCATTATCATGCATATAGTATTTCGTACTATATATTGCTAGCTAAACTCATCTTTAACTATTTTTTAAACACGACATAAAGAGTAGTGTGACTTGATTTATCAACAATGACCAAATTTATCTTATCACATAATTCTCTTTTTTCCGACAACTTCATGTTACTGCTAAATAATTAAGAATGATTCTCCTCCCAAAGTTTCAAGAGATTTTTTTTTATTTAGTTATAAGTGGTTTGCTTAAGTTAATATGTGACTGGCGAGTGAATTAATAAATTTATTACTCGTATTAAATAGTTATCAAATAAAATTGTTCACACTCTTTTTTATCCAAATTTTCAAAACACACACAAATAATGTGTTGTCATCTTAGAAAAACATTCTCTCATAATATCACACATTTTGATGTTAGGATATTCCAGATCCCTACCCCGACACTAAAAAATGCATCCATGGATAGCCTTTCTAATTTATTTATTTTTCTTTAACCAACAAACTTTTATGAGAAAAATATATAAATAACATATATATCCATGCCAAGTTATATCCATTGCTTTTGCAAATGGGGCTTTGAGCTCAACGAGTTCAATCAAATATCTTGTCCCATGTCCACATTATCCTTTTATTGAGGCTAAACTTTTCTTAAATAACTAAAGAAACCTATTTTGTTAATAAATTATAGGCGACCCCATATTAAAATATTATTAATCACATTATGTATGTAAAGTGACATTATCTGTATATATTTTAATGAATATAAAAATAAAATGTAATGTGCTAAATCGCAATTATAATAAAATTATTTTTTTGAAGGACACCTTATAAAACTAGTGTTTTCAAATCAAATCCTTCTACAAAGAACATACATAAAAAAAAGCTTATAGACTTTAATTTTGGTCCCAATTCATATAATATTCACCCAACTTCCTATTCTAACCATAAATCGATTATTTTAAACCACCTTTTTCCAGCATCTAGATCAGTACATCTCCCCAACCTGCACCTCTTTTCATTGCTCTCCAAATCTTGATTTTCAAGTTTTAACTCATTGTCAATATCTCATATATTACCACAATGTAGCTCTACTATATAAGTATCAAATTTTCAACTTTAATTTTTTTTGGGGGGTTTTGTTACCTTTATTTATATCCTTTTTATAGTTTTACTATTAGTGCGTGCTAATCAAAGCTAACTGTCGTAAATGGTCTAGGACGTATACTAGTATATTATAGATTTATAGTACATGGATGTGTTCAACGACATCATGTCTGCGTATTACAAAACATGATAATCAAGGACGAAGAAGTGAACGGCGTAGCAATACGGCTGTTGATGCCCTAAATCAACACCCATAACGATTTCGTTCGTGACTACAAAATTGCTACTGTAATTATCGATGGGAAGTTACTAAAACTTTGGCTAAATGCACTGAAAGGTGAAAACTCATCATCATGTGTTATTGTTTCAACATTCAAAGAATGGGTCCAAAAAACCACCATACATTATCTATATATCATGACACTCATTGCACTCCTTAATGACTTTGTTGAGGGGCTTTTCACTTTTACAGCTGCTCAAACTAATTATGGAGACAAGAAAAAAATATCAATGGTTTGTTACAAATTATATCAATAATGTTCATGACAATAATGATATCCAATGTTGCTGCTAAGCATCACAATATTCATCGAGTATAGCATCACTCAAGATATTATTTCTCTACATAATTACTTAAGTTACTAGGCAAATATCCTTCAATAATTCATGCGGCATAGTGCAAGAATCAACTTTGATCGAAATTATGCATAAATCTTTCGATGTTTCACAGTTGGCAACCATAACAAAAAAGCAGGCTTTACCAACCGATTGCAAATACACAGACAGAGAGTAGTTGATGCAGAAACTTCTTATTGTGAAAATGGTGAGAATTCTTATATAATTTGCTATATTTGCTAAATGTAGAGCTCAAAACCTCTACAAGCAATCTGATATTTTTGTTAAATGCAACATTAAATTTAATGATCACGTGTCACGGTGGACACAAACATACATGAGACAGTTGATCTCGGCATTAATCACTATACTGCTAGGCTAACACAATAACACACATACACATAATAATATGCAGTATTTGCTGAGTGTACAGTTCACCATAGTTATTTCATAGGTCCAATGCAAGATGTCACTCAGTTCTACCAATAAGAAAATTTTGATTTGAACCACATATTACACTTACAAACACCAGTATATTATTCGTATAACAGCATAGAAAAATCAGACATACAATTACAAGCGTCCCAGAATGAAATAAAATGAATTTGGTGACGGTTTAAGTCATATATAGGAGATAAAGAATGTTGTTCTTACCATATCTGAAGATATTACAATTCCTTGAGAAATTAATTGGAAACATTGAATTAGGGTGTTCCTAATCCTGTATCATAACTCATCATCATCAACATCAATCACATAATCTCTCTCCTAAAACCAGAATTTAACCAAATTAGGAAAGAAGGGAGTCTATAAGGTATGACAAATTGGCAACTGCTACTTGAAACCGGCTCAACTGAGCTGCAACCTCACAGTGTTTGAGGGTGTGGACCAGGAGGGAACACAGTGAGAAGAAAGCGATGAATCATTTCAAAACTGGTGAATGTGATTACAGCAGCTGGGGTTGTCCTCAGCAGGTTGGTGGCACAACCCCGATAAAAACCAGGGACACCTGAGCTCTGATATACTTTCTTCACGCAATCTACCACACCAGAATACCGTTTCTCTGAGTGGTGTCCTTGTTCTTGAAGCCTTGAACGCACAACCTGCATTAAGTTGTCAGGGTGGTTGAATATCTAAAATTCTCAACGCAAGGATTGACTGATTAGTCATATATATTCGTAATTTATGACGTTTAGTTAGGATGCTTATGCTTTCAGAAGGTGTATATGTTTCCATCACAATTCAAAAGAGATTATGCAGCAAAAGCTTTGGCTGGCTTTGCATCATACCTCATGGGGATATGTCAAGGTGGAAGCTGATATTTTTGAAACCGAGGAAGCAATTGCAACATCGCTAGCACTGAGTTTATCCGTGGTGGTGTTATCTATCATAATCACAAGAAGTGTGTCTTGTTTCATCAATAAGAAGATACAAGAACAAGATGGATGCATTTAAGGCAAGAATTAGTCACAACATACTTTGATCGGCTAAGTAACTTTTTATCTTCTCATATGTAGGAAACTGAATTGCAACATGACTGATACCAGCCAAAGCTGGCACAAGACCACTGAGCACCAAAAAGAACAACAGAGAAAGGATTAGAAATCAAACCTTCAACCCTAAAATAAATATAGATTGATTTAGTACAAAATATACTATCTCCACGATTCTGAGAAAGAGAAAATAACCTATATAGTCCACGAGGACCCTCTTGGAGTGCGATTGTTCTCAAGGCGGAAAATGTGCCACTATAAGGAACCACCCCTGGTTTAATTTCTTGAGCCTGCAGGGAAGATAAAGCAAAACATCAGTTTCAAATTTTAACAGATTGTGAGATAGGCCAATTCACCAGTTGTATATTAATATTACACACTACACTACATCTATGAGAAAATTAATTTTTTACTATAACAAAAGCTAGGCAGTCAATACTTCGGTTAAAAAATGAAGTAAGTGTTGTAGGCATTGCTCCAATAGGTCTAATCTAATTGAATGACCTCAAAGCTTTACAATTATAAAGATGCAGCCATATCTTGATATCAACACAAGAAAAATTACTTCCCTGGAGTCTACATATATACTGCATTAAATGAAGGCCTAAACTTGGCCAAAAAGGACCAAGTAGACTTGCCTGCATATTTAGATAGATGAGCTGCATCATACTCGTAGTTTCTAAAGTTGGGAAAGAGAAAAAAAAAATCTAAAACAGAGTTGCTTCATTTCATAGAGACGACCATCAACAAATATAATTGGCCTTAATGTTGGACATATGACCTCATTTTATCTGTTTTTCCCAAATTTCGTATAAAGGAAAAGGATTAAAATGAAATCATAGTTGCTTCACTTCATTGAGTCAAACATCTACAGAACTTAATTTGCCTACGTATAACGTATTTTCTATTTAGATAGATGAGCTGCACTTTACGCTTTACCAACATTACAATTATATCGGATAAAATAATATTCACAAAGCAAAAATAATGTTTCTATAGTTAAATAGACATACTTGAAACCTTGTCTTGACAACCCAAAGAGGATTTGTGACAATCGTAGTTGCAGCCCCAGCACCAGAAGCAGCAATCATATTCGCACCAATTGAGAGCTGATGATGATTTACATCTACAATTTCAGGGAATACAATGCATATCAGAGAAATACATGGAACTAACAAAAGGTCCATTTGTACATTCATCCGAAATAGAAGCACCAAAAAAGGTTCCTTATTCTTTCGTCAACAGAAAAAACTACACATAAGAGCAAGTAATTAACTAACCATCAGCACCAAGAGAACTCTTTAATTGATCATAAATTGTAAAATACACCTGCAAAAGTAGCACAGTCAGTTACACATCAGTTCTCACTAAACTTGCCTGATGCAGCATCTTGGTAATAACCAACCACAACAAAAAGTAAACAAAGCATAATGACTTACCGCCCAATTTGGAATCAATGCAAGCACAGTAGGCGAAAGCCCACGGTACATGCCTCGATACCCATCCTTCAGAAATATTTGTTCTAAGCTCCCAAATATAACACTACCTTGATTTTATAAGAAACAAATATCTGTAAATTTGACTCAGAATACAGAAACGTTGGTTGACACCTTGCGACGAGGAGAAAGTCAAACACAAAAAATAATTTAACGACTACTCAGATAGAAGACCCTGCAGCTTTGACAAAAGTGAATAAAGAATGAATCATAATTCCTTCTATTACATTCACGAATCACGACCGATAATCTTACCTTTAAAATTACTACTAGTGAGCTGCGGCAGCCCATGGACCTGCAGCTTTGTCTTAATAACATCTAATGGACACACAAAAGTAGCTGCAATCACTCCTGTTGAGAATATAATTGTACACATATTAAAATTTGGCAGGTGATTGATCAGGAACAAAAACTAGATACAATAATTATCAGATATCTTCCTCAAGTGTATAGATAATTGACGCTATAAAGCTCTGAAATCTAAGAACAGCTCAGGTCCTTAAATTTTAAATGGCTATGAAGGTACAAATTTTGCTTAATATTTGAATCATAAACGAAATTGAGCACGAGCGAGCTAATTCAAATAAAAAAAAAACGGTAATCATAACAAAATTCACCCGGAAAATAAGAACAATAACTACAGATAATCGATTTACCAGCTGCGGCACCGGCGCCAGCATTGCACAGCAGCTCCCTTGAACTAGGGACGTGCGTGTCAACGGCCATCGCGATATCTACAACGATCGGCTAATTCAGAATAAATAACACCTCGATAGGTAGCAGAGGCAGAGGCGGAGGCGATGATGGTGGAGTCCTCTCTCAAGAGGCCGTTCGTCTCCGAGAACAACCGTCGCATGGCCAATCCGTACAGATTCAACCGAATCTCCTCTGCTTCGGTGAATAAAAATCCATAAAATAGCTACCAGCGGTGATAATCATCGGAGAAATCAATTGTATCGCAGCGATCCTGGGTTGAAAAATCGATTATAGCTAAAAAAGAGGTTTTTCAACAATCGATTTCAATTGTGAGCGAGTGCGGCGACGTAATCACAGCCAGGATTAAAATCGGCAGAAAATCAAAACGCAGATTCGGATCCTCGCAGAGCTAAATTCGGGGCACCTCAATGAAATATTGATGAATAATTAAATCCGGTAACTAATGAAAATTGGATCATGGTTGAATATAATTAATCAATTTTAAATTTATTAATTACTCATGTTCCGATGTTTCATAATTGTGTTTAAGTCAATAATATTTTCAAACTCATTAAAACTAACTTCATTTCTCCAATTGTGTCCATTTTGTCATATTTTTTAAAATATGAATACTTTCTGAATTACAAAAACTAAAAATTTTGTCATAGTTTTTAAAATATAAAAATACAAAATTGATTAAATTGGTAAAAGTGAGTATCATCTAGAGATGTCAATCGGGCTAACCCGTTTGAGTTCGGGCCAACCCATTCGAGTTGCCGGACTATTTGGGTTAGGGCTATTCGGGTTATGAAATTTTCGGGTCATAAATTTTCAACCCTAACCCTAACCCACCGGGTTTTGGGCTAGCCCATCGGGCTATTCGGGCTTAAAAACTTTCATCAATAATCTCTTGTAATCAAATTTTCCTCAATAAAATGATTTTAAATTTTAATTATTTTTTTCTTTTTGGTGATAGAATCATATAAAATCTTTTCATAGTTTTCCTCAATGGTTGAAGAGAAGTCTTCCTATCTCAATCAACTATAATCTAAACAAAGATAAATTAAAGTTAAATCGAATAATTTCAATTAAAGTTTGTGTTCGTATCATTATTTTGGCATTGGTCATAATTAATTATTTTAAAATTAAAAATCATATCTTATGTTACATGAATAATTATTAAAATGATAAATATATTGAGATTTTGATGGATTTATTCTTAACTTTGGCGGTGGTGGTAGTAAGACAGTAATGACAGGTGATGGGACGATGGAATAATGAGTTGAGGTGGAACTTGATAGTGTGGGATTGAGTAGAAATGTGTAGAATGTAGATTGAAAAAGACTAATAATTTTGTCACATGAAATTTAAAAAATACAAAAAAAGTTCCCTAAAACTCAATATTTTTTAATTAAAAGTTGCAACCCGCTCGGGCCAATCCGTTTAACCCGCCAACCCATTCGGGCCAACCCATTTAGCCCGTTTTGTATTTGGATTATAAAATTATAACCCTAACCCACTCATTTTATCGAGCTATTTGGATCGACCCACAAATTTCGGGTTGAATTGACATCTCTAGTATCATCCATCAAAGTTTATTTTATTGGGAAACAATTAAACATTTTTATAAGCATTAAAACGTTGTACTGTCGAACCTTGTTTCAATTTATGTTGGGCTGAATTGGTGGAGTAAGACGATAGGTGGACTAATGGGCCCAAAACCCAATAATGAAATGAAAATTTCAAATTATCACTAATTCCAATTTAGAACTCTCTTATTTTTGTTATGTTATGTAATCATGTGTATCAAACTTATGTCAAATAATCCAAGCACACGAGGGGTAAACATTAGTAATATTAGTTTCGGGGCGATCTTTAGCAATTTTAACAAATTCATTTCAATTTCTAAATCTATTTTCAATTATAAATTTGATTCATATATCAGTTGTATATATGACTTAGTATAATTTTAATCTTTTTCATTTATCGATCATTTTTACTTTGCAACTCTTACCTATATCATCAATCGATTATTAGATAATTGTTCTAAAAAATTGAAGTGAAAATGGAATCATCGATTTCATCTAATTTATTTTTTAGAGCAAAATAATGGTTTATTCTCTAATGGAGTACACCATGTCACGACTTAACCGTAGAAGTGAAATTTTAGTTAGTAAATGTTCAAAAAAATTGAGTTAGAATTAATAAATCGAAAGATTGGGATAAAAATTAATATACATAGATGTGTAATCAATTGCTAACTACATCTTTCCTACAATCTACAAACTGAAAGTTAGATCATTAGATTTTAAGATTTGATATGATGACAAATAACGTCAACAAAAAATGTCAACACAATATCAATCGGTTGACGTTGTGTTGACATTTTTGGTTGACAATATTTGTAATTTGTTGATATTTTATATTGAAATCTAATGGTTTAAATTTTATTTTGAAGGAAAAATGTAGTTTGCAGTATAGTAGGATCCTATGTATAATTACTAAAATATTTGAAAAAAAAGATAAAGAAGACTATGATAAATTGAAACATTAAGTCAGAATAAAAATTTGATTTCTAAGAGTTGTTTTTTCATGTTGACTACGAACTGATATATGCATGTATTTGTTGTGTTAAGAAATCGTTTTCGTTCCTATATTGAGAGGAAGAATAATGAAAATCGAAAATGATATTCTGAATTAATTCAGAATTGACATGACAAAATTGAGAATTAATGGTTGCATCGCATGTGACCTTAAATACGCATTCCCCACATAAAACCCATTATTATAAATACCTCAAATACAATATATGCATGACAATAGTGTTTACTACTATTTCATAAGCAATTCAGAGTTTTAATGGCTTATTTTTATGTGAAATAAAGGCTCAAATAACAAATCATTAGTTTACAAAATCAGTAAAACAAAACAATAGATCATTAGGGCACGATACAAAATAAAACAGCACACGACAACACCTTGCATCATTAAGTGGCGCAAAAACCAACAACAAAAAATAACTAAGTCTACCAATTTCATAATACTCACTAACCCGAAAGGGATTGTCAAATAAAAGAAGCCGGATGACCTGAAGCCAAACACACTAAAAAAGGTAGAGACTCACACACACACTTATTGTATTCAAGAATTTTTTAGTCCCGATCACCTCCGAATATCTCCAAGTCATCAATCATACTACATCATTGTGCAATCGGGCGAAAACCTCAATACCGCATACCAAGACTCCAAAATAGGCAATACTTTTTCTATGTCTTAATTAGGTTCAAAATTTTGGAATATTACTTTATTTTGAACATCCTAAATGAATCATGAGATGATATCAATAAAAAAAATTGTACTTCAATTTTTTATCTTCCTAATTCAGGCTCAGAATCTCTGCCTCTTTGGAATAGCACTTGTTCATCCTATTTTTTCTTTCTGAACTTAAAAAATTATAGAAGTATACTGTCGTTCTATTTTAAAAAAATTAAAGTAGTAGTACTATTTACTTTAATTAATCCCACGAATCATATTTAACACTATGAATTTTTATTGTAAAATCTACAATGTACAAGTTTAATTTCTAAGGATGATGGAATCCTTATTCTAAAAATAGAGGATGAATAAATGCTTATGTGTGATGATAACTTCTTTATAACACCGTTGGTATTTGGGCAATGAAAATATATTTAATGAAATTTTTCTTCATATACTCGTTTATCTCTATCTTGACATAATGCAATGAATGCAGATGACCGATAAAAGGGGAAGTTGTTATGAAATATTACTAAAGACAAAATGATTTTTTCACTAACACGAATAAAGTAAAGTGAACACAACAAAGATATAAATTGTCAACTAAAATAAACAAAAACAGATAATATTAGACAGCCTTTAGTATTTTAAAAATACTAGTACTAACATATATACTTATAGACGTGTGTGTTCACTATTATTGCAAGTACATTATTTCTTGCTGATTACAAAAGAAAATCATATTAAAGTTGATGCGAACATTGATTTTTATTTATTTGAAATAAAATAAAAAGCAGGATCATGAGGCTTAAAACACAGAAAAACCATTTAATAAAACCAACAAAAATTAAAGTATGGTGACAATAGTCAATATGCTTTCATCATGAATATAATATGGACAATATTCGAGCATTAAATGATATTTTAATACATCCAACCTACAACGACTAATGTTTTTTTCTTGCAAGTAACCATAAGATTTAATGACCTTTAATTGGAGATATGGTGAGTGTTGTTTTCTCGTACATATTTTATAGTAATAATCAAAATAAATAAATAATTCAGACATACCAAATGAAGGCCATTTATCCTCCAAAAAGATTTTTAAAAAAAAAAAACACAACAATTTTAGATTGCCAAATTAACATAATATTGACCGCGTATTCATCGCCTTATTTTTTTTAATAGGAAAAAATGATTAATTAGAGCAATAATAATTTGACTACATTGATATCTCACTTATTACTTATTACTTATTACTTATTACTTTATTAGCGTTATCTAAAATTGTAAATGTAAATTAATCATAAAGTGCAAACTGCATTTAGAGTAACAACTTCATTTCTTATATGTCGAAAAAAATTAATAAATGAAATAGTTGCTATAAAATCAAAAAACTAGTATCTGAAACCATACTAGCCAGATCCCACCCAATGTTACTACAATTAATGTGTGTTTCAAATCGTACCATATATTACATCTAATTATTTAAACACATTAACTAATTGTAATTTACACTATACACTAATAAAACATGATGAGAAATGTAATGACAAACAAAATAACGGTAACAAACGATTAGATTTACTTCCATAAATACAATTCCGATTTTTTTTTTCATTTTACAAAATTAAAGAATCAAACCTCATGAAAATAGAAAAAATCCAACCTCTATATTGTGTCACTAATAGTAATTATCCCTCAATAAATGTTAACTACATTCTGTTTTTGCTAAGTAGGATTCATATTAGACTAATGTACTCATGTATTCAAATTCTATTACAAAGCTACTCCAGAAATTATATTCATATCCACTCATAATACTAAACTAATTCATTAAAATTTTATTAAAAATAAGATTATTTGATTATAAAATCACAAAATGTGATCAACTTACGAAGAACAATCACGAAGTTTGAAAATTTCTCATTTATTTTGCCTTTGCGATAGCATTTTTGGGATAAATCTAGTGCAAAATTAGTGCAAACATGTACAAATTTGGTCATTTCAATGAACAACAACTTAAATATGTATTAATATGGCAACGTAGATGCTAAATGATCATTTTAATCCTAAAATCTACAAATGAAAAAAATAAATAAATAAAATTTGATCAAATAGAACGATAATTACATTATTTCTCATTTAAAATTATAAAATTGACTATAGTAGTATTTTACATTAACCCAAAAATATATACAAGGAATCTATTTCCCCCCTCCTTTCACAAATTTAAAATCGCATAAAGGGGCAATTCCGTGAAATCGCAGGTGGAGAATTGACTATATCGCGTTAGCATGAATGGAACAAAGTTGGCAGCCGAAAATGGCTTTGTTGTATCTCCCACCAAATTTCATTAATATCTGCATTTCCAAAAGTACCCCCGGCTGAGAAACAATCCAAAAGCAGGCTACGGAGTAGTGAGTCGTAAACCTTCCACCTCCTTTGCATATTACTAACAAAACCTTCAAACCAAAATATAAAAGTTCCCAAATTCAGTTGAATTCAATCACATCTTCACATCTTCAACCTTTCAATCGCAATTCCTCTCAAGTCAAAACGCTTTTTCTGCAACTAATTCACGTATAAATAACCAGGCATACTTTTCAATTTTTCTTTTCTCACTCGATTTGAGCCTGAAATTGAAGAGTGATGCCTGGTAAGGGAGGTCACGGAGGGGCTCCGCGGCATCGGAATGGCGGAGACAGGGCTTGCAGAGAGAGGCTGGCTCAGCAGCAGCAGCAGCTACTGGTTCGACAGCAGCAGCAGCAGAAGCGGCAAATGCAGCCGGAGGCGGAGGCGGAGGCGGAGGAGAAGCCGCGCGATGGAGATGATTCGTCGATTTTTCCTGCATTGTTCGTGCCGCGCTCTGTTACCAACTTAGATCGTCTGATGGAATCGGTTGCTCCGTTCATCGAGGCGCGTTTTTCGCCGGAGGTATGCACAGGAGCGTGTTGATTATGTTTATCTCGCTAAATTTGGAGTTGAAACCCTGAATCGCTATTTGAATAACTGGATTGTGATGATGCATGCAAAACTAGATCTCTATGTGTTTTTAGTGTTCCGTTTGATTAAAGAAATCAAGATTTTGCGATAAGAAGGCTACTTCAAATGGTTCATGAAATTTGAATTCGTAGGCAAGATTTCTTGCGAG
Source organism: Salvia hispanica (assembly GCF_023119035.1). Taxonomy (NCBI): domain Eukaryota; kingdom Viridiplantae; phylum Streptophyta; class Magnoliopsida; order Lamiales; family Lamiaceae; genus Salvia; species Salvia hispanica. The sequence continues at coordinate 5,546,088 of NC_062967.1, read as the reverse complement.
CTTGTTTTAATGGTTGTGGTAGAGTGTTTGTTTGCATGTAAAAAAGTGATTTGGAATTGAATGGAAATTTTATTTTGACTCAAGATCCTGGCTTAAACTTAATCAAATGTAGCCTACATGCAAATAGAGTTGAGTGTTTGGATGATGTGGTTTCTGAAATCTTGATTTTAGGTGGTGCTTCTTGTGTCATTCCTGGCTGAGCTTCCAAAAAAATTTCAATGGCCTTGTGGCTTTTGTCGAAAGTGCTTGTTAGTAATGATTCTTGATGTTGTACAGAGTTCTTTTGGTTTGTTTGTGCCTGTGTAGTAGTTTCGAAAAGTTGTTAGGTTCGCGGTCTTTTGAAAAAAATAGTTTGTATTTAATGATTCTTGATTATGCATAGAGTTTTTTTGGTGTGTATACCAGCGTATTAGTTTCGAAAAGTCGTTAGGTTCGCGGTCTTTTGGAAAAATTAGTTTGTATTCAATGATTCTTGATAATGATCAGAGTTTTTTTGGTGTGTATCCCAGCGTATTATTTCCGAAAAGTCGTTAGCTTCGCGGTCTTTTTGGAAAAATGAGTTTTTATTCAATGATTCTTGATAATGATCAGAGTTTTTTTGGTGTGTATCCCAGCGTATTAGTTTCGAAAAGTCGTTAGGTTCGCGGTCTTTTGGAAAAATTAGTTTGTATTCAATGATTCTTGATAATGATCAGAGTTTTTTTGGCGTATACGGCAGCTTATTAGTTTTGAAAAGTTGTTAGCTTCGCGGTCTTTTGGAAAAATTAGTTAGTTTTTTCAAAGGTCGACACCAAAGACGTTTCGAACACGTGTTCTTCGGAGATTTGTTATTGAAGAAAACTGTTTTAATGATCTTTAAAACCAGCTTCTAATTGCCAAATATCAGGTTACTTTTGCAAATTTAATTAATCCGTGGCTGCTCATTCATCGAAAAAAGTTATTACTTTTGGAATTTTAATTAATCCGTGGCAGCTTATTCATCGGAAAAAGTTTTTAGCTGCATTTGTGGAAGTAAATTTTTTAATGAACGCGACAAAAAAACAATTAATTGCACAAGTCTCGTTTTGTTGACAGGTGTATGCAAGGGGATTCGAGACGAAAAAGGTGGATTCGCGTGCCTTTTTTTACTTGGAGGATCTATGGGAATCTTTTAGCGAATGGAGTGTGTATGGAAGAGGAGTACCTCTTCTGTTACCAGGAGGAGAACCTATCCAACAATACTATGTTCCGTCTCTCTCTGGCATACAGTTGCACATTCATAAGTCAAAGGCTTCTTCTACTTTGACTGCGTGAGTTCTAACTCAACCAAGCTAGGTTCTCGTAATATTCGCTAGTTATTGTTTACCTCACTAACCTCTTAACTTGCTGATATTGCTTATCCATAATGGTAGTTTTGTTTCTTTTGCTGATGTGGTGAATTATGATCCTCTGGTCCTAGAATCTGTTTGGTTTACCACTTGTTTGATCTTTATGTACACATCTTATTCTTTTTATCCTCATTCCTATCTTACAGTGTTATTGTTGAACATGAAAACCTAAATACAGCTTTTAATTTGGACTTGAGATTTTTATGCATGTACACACTCTAAGACTTGAAAGTATTATGCATACATTTAGAACTTAATTACAAATGCCCCTGACTGCTTTCTATTTCCATAGTCCATTAGATACGATACGTCTTTTGTATGCATTCTTTTGATAACCTGTGACAATGTCTTTTGCTTGTTATATTTATTGATACATTATACTTAGTGTTTAATGAGGTATTGTTAATAATCTAGGATGACTCCTGTAGTTTTTTCTTCATTTGCATTCAAGTTAGTATGCCCTCATAATGTTGGCATCTTTGTACATGAGTTTATGGCAAAAAAGGAAATAGATACTTTGTATCCACAGTAAAGCACAAACGGTTTCCTAATGTGTATTCGTGATTCCGTTGAGCTCTGTGAGAGATCTGTGCTGCATAGTTGTAGTAGGAAGTTTGGTAGATGTGTAGTTCCCTGCATTATTGATCTTTTTTCACTGTATGTTCCTTTTCTCTTTCTACGAGACATTTGGTTTTTACATAGCATGTGGTGTATTTACCTATTTTCATAAATGCTAAAAGTAGAAAGAAATTGAACTTCTTATGTGCTCTTATTTTAGTTAATTTCCACTGGAACCACTCAGGAGACTGATGCTGATTTATGTAGGTTGATGAGCAGTGCTGGCTGCGGCAACTGGGAAGTAGATAAAGGAGATGAATATGTTTTTGATCTCAATAGAAGACAACTAATTAGAGTTGATAATGCTGATTCACCTGGCCAGTTTTCAATTCAGTTTTTCGAAAGGGATTTACCTCACGACCGTAGACCCTTATCTGATAAGGTGAATCTAGTTAAAAAAAATTCTAAATGCTGAACTGTCGTCTTGTTTTCCATCCCATCAAATGATTGTGGACTTGTGGCTGAAGATGTTGCTAACTCATGTGCAGATGTCGTTACTTGCTTCCCCTTTTCCTGTGCTTAGTAAAATCAAGAGCTGTGATCTGCTCCCTACAAGTTGGATTTGTGTTGCTTGGTAAGTTCTTCACACTAGTATTATTCTTGTGCAGCAACTGTGTTTCATGGCTAATGCATGATGCTCTTTTGCAGGTATCCCATCTATAGAATTCCAGTTGGCTCAACGATGCAAGAGTCACAGGCAGCCTCTTTGACATTCCATTGCTTATCAACACAGTCTAAAAGTATATATCTCGTCTCTTATATCCATGCTTTTTCCAAGTTTTTCTTTGGGGGCGTTGTGCTTTTGGGTGGGGGAGCTAGATCAGCCGAGAGTGATGAAGCGTGCCATTATATTTTCAATGCGTGGTTCCTACGCTAGAGTTCGTGGCTAACTACTATTTGTTGATCCAGGTAGCTCCGCATCACCTAAGTTCCATCAAGCGAAAACCAGAACTGTTCATGGCTTGGTTGATCCAACTGCAAGAATCTCCTTACCAGTCTTTGCCCTCGCTTCAATCAAACTCAAAGGGTCGATTTTCGGTCCACGTGGGACTGAAGAATTGGAGCAAGAGAAAAGTCTTACGCAAGCTGCGGAGAATTGGCTTAAATATGTGCAGGTTGATCTACCTGACTACGTGTACTTCCGCAGAAGAAATGGAGTGTGTTTCTAGCTGTTTGGAATGTTGTAGTTTTATATACTTACTTGAAAAAACGAAAGAATAATGAAACCTAAAAGAACAAAAAAATTGTTCTTTTATAGAATATCATAATGATTTAGCGTTTTGGCTAGATTCAGGAGAGATGATACAATTGAGAGTAGTTATGGTATATGTAAGTTTGTACTCTAAGATATACATGCTCTTATTTGACTAGTTTTCATTTTGTTTACTATAAATGCATTTTATTTAGGGGTGGCAAATCGTGCGTGTCTGGTCGTTATCGTGTCGACACGATAACGACACGAACACGATAACAACAAACACGAACACGACCCGTTAAGAAAACCTCAAACACGAACACGAACGCGACCCGCTACCCTCAGACACGAACACGACACGAACACGATACGAACCCAATAACGACACGAACCGTTTCGGGTCAACACGACACGAACCCATTAATGACATGAAAATAAGTATTGAAAAATGAAAATAATAAGAAGAATAATATTAAAATATTATGTATTAATAAGAATAATAATATTAAAATATTATGTGTTAACGGATAACACGAACACGACACGAACACGCATTGTTAACGGATAACACGAACCCGACACGAACACAACACGAAATTTTCGTGTCCTTAATGGGTCGACCCGATAAGGACACGAACACGATAAGCTCTGACCCAAACCCATTAATTTTGTGCCGGTTCGTGTCGTGTTATCGTGTCGTATCAAAAATTGCCAGCCCTAATTTTATTGCTAGTTTTGGTTCATATTTGATTGCCATTTTTAATTGGATGGTGATGTTTGTGATGGAAATACTATATTCATTGTTTTAATTGTCTTTTATTACAAAAGTTTATGGAGACTTTATAATTTATATGATTCTCTTCCTATATATACAATCCTAATATACATGATAAAATCACGTACAGGGATTTACTTGGAAAATACAACTAAATTTGGATTTTTTTTATGATGAAGTGTAACTTAGTTTGTAAGACGACTACATTTGGGGTTTGAGTAATTGCGGTTATGATAATGAAAAAATGGTTAATGGTCATTTTTAGGAAAAAAAGAAAACAAAATTTTAACAAGGATTTTTTGTATTTTTTATTTGGTGAGAATATGAATATGGAAATTGAACAGGAATACTCCATGATAAGAATAAGATTTAAGAACCATTGGTCATGCAATTAGTAGTAGTAATAAATTTCAAGCTCCCAATAGACAGAGGAAAAGGGGATAATCCGAGAGTGTAATAAATAAATACTTAGTATAAATAATTTGAATTTTATCCATTCATACAATTTATTACATATATCCCAGAGTGTAATAATAGAATAATGTAAATAGAAATGTGCCAAATGAGGAATGTCAGAGTGAAACGAATTGTAAAGAGAAAATCACAAATCAAGATTCAAACATTACATATATCTACAAAATTAGAATTATTATAAATTTAGATTGAAATTTGATATCATTGCAATTATTTAGTAAAAATTATTTCAATTATATCTTCATTGTTCACTTAATAGGGAGTAACAATTTTGTACAGTTTAGGAAAATTCTATGTTTGATCTTTCACCTTTTAAAAACATACTATGAAATTGTAACATTGTATGTAGCATATTAATGGTTCCGATGCCTAGAAATTCACCATTGAAACCCGAGTTCAGGAGATGATTTTAGAATAATCTCTCAAACAAACTGATTGTTCAAACAGTATAGAAAAAGGAAATTCGAGATATTCCCAAATGAAAAAAAATCAAAACTTGGCCAATATTTATTTGATTATTGGATAAATCAATAAGAAAGTGAGCAAGGTTACAAGGCAATGCTTTAACAATAACACCAAGTCATCCTCTGAAGCAGATGCAAAATCACAAATTAAAATTTACTCGTGAAAATGTATATTGATAAAAATAACCTACAAAGAAGAAAGCAGGCAGCTGACCATGGTCTTATCACAATACATTAGCTGCTTACATTATTACACTATACACTAACTAGCTCACGACGATCGGACCAACACAGTCAATATAAGGAGCTGCATCTAACTGACCACAGAAACTGTTTGTGTCTCCGATCACGTTCAATTGCACAGGCAAGATGTGGTTAAAATCACAAGCAGAGTCAGTGCATGAGTTCAACAATCGCCTCTCTGTCAATAATTAGGCATCACAAAGTGGAGCTTTGGCATACCAGGCTCTTTTACAAATCATCCAGAATGGTGGATAGCAGCAATCCCTGTGCGAACTCAGACCTTCTGGCCATCTCGTTGTTCCTGTCTGTTGACAGAGACGGTGGAAATCTGCAATGACACGCACATAAGAGAATATGTTACGAGTTCTGAAATCAGAAACACATCTGATGCATTAGGAGAATATGCTGATTGCACTTGGTACATCTTCACCAATGTTAGTTCGATAGTTTAGATCCTATTAGCTGATGTAACATCAAAATACTGTACAAATAAGATACGTCCAATCCCACCGCTACCAACCAACACAGGCTTGCTCTGTCCAACATCAACTATGGAAAGAACTTCACTACCACAAAAAAAATATATAGATAAATTATGTGACTGAAGCAAGAGAAAACCAAATAGATGATTTCTTATCAACTACATGTAAGTATCACCTAGTGAAATGCTTTTAAAAATAAAATAAATTATGTTGCAAGTCCCAAAGTGACAAGAAAACTCATCATAATTACTGGTTCTCCAGCAAGACCAAGATGATATGGTTCGATGAAGGTTCTAAGGGGGAAACAAGAAACGCAGCAACAGAGATAGGCCTTTATTTGAAGGCTTCTGGAGACCTCTTATCAATATCTAACTCTTTTTAATGTCCCAGAACTAAAAGGATAAAGGTCAATCAAGAACATTGTTTTACTTCTCACTGAGTGACCGAAGTATGTGGATGGAATGGTGCAAAAAATTGTCTATGACCTATAATGCCAAATACTCCTACTTATATAAGTAGTTTTACAACTTTGCATTAAGTAACAGAAAGCTAGTTGATAGAACTCCATATTAAATACATAGCTAACTATATGCAGGATATATGCAACACAACACCGCCATCTAAGATCCCAAACCTACTTTCAAACTGCAAACCCTTTTCAAGTTCAATCCAATTCCAACCATCTGCAACATACTATGGAGAACTGATGAATTTCCCAGCATCAAAAACATTATAGTACATAGCAATAACTAATCAATCAGCATAAGCTCTATGTTCCACTCCACATGTAAACAGATGAAAGTTAACAGCTTATGTAAAAATTTGTATAATCATTTCCCCGTTTAGTTGCTATAAGGTGATCCTCTTTCACTGCTGGACAACAATCACATTTCTCATTTCATTTGTATGGGGTTCGATAACATGAAATTTGAGATGAAAAACCATTGGCTTACCTCTCAGCAGAGTCATCATGGGAATTTTTTTCTGATAAGCTTGCTTCAGACGGAGAGGCAGCTTCAGTGATTTGGGGTCTGTAAGCTGGTTGAGGACTATTGACAAACGACAAAAGCATGGAATCAGCTGCTGCATTAGAGGAAGAACCAACAGAAGGAGACTCCTTAACAGCGCGTAAATGTTTCTCCTGCAATTCCTTCCTCAGTAGATATATTGATGAACGAGAGCGAGTGCTACGGTGCTTCTTATTGCAGAGAGCGTACAAGTAAGTTAAGGTAATCTTTTTCATAACGAGTAAGTCTTTAAATAACTCAACAATCAACAGAGGAAATCCAGATGCGATAAACAAACCAAGAGAAGAATGTAAACATATTTCAAAGGATATCTTCAAAATACTCTCGTGATGAGTAATCACATGTGAAGCCATGTTTATCCGTACCTTCACAGCACAAACAGGGCAAATCTGGAAACAAATGAAACACTATATTAGGTAAATCAAATATTCCTCTTAGCACTAAAAAGTACTCCAAAAGACAGCAAGCCTTGCATGACCCAACTTCCACCTAATATTCAGCAAGCAAGAATCATACTTTCAACGGAAAAAGAGTTTTTCTTTATATCTATCCGCTATTTACTAGAATCCCCCATTCTCCAAAGCAAAAAAGTACACACTTCCACCATTGGCAGCTAAAAAGCCACTCCAGTCTATCAGCTCTCAATCATCTCATCACTATCAATCGAAACACTTTTTGGCATCTATGCCGCTCAAATAGAAACCAGCCTTATCCTTGACCCTCAAAATACAAACCCATCCCCCAAAACACACACATCGCTATACTAACTAAGCTGTTTCTGCAACTAATAATGAACCAAAACACAACAGTGCACCTATCATGTTCTTAATCACTCCCTCTTGAATTTATTGCCATGCAGGGGTACCTTTAGGTGTGATGATAACTGTTGCAGTAGCACCTATCATGTTCTTAATCACTCCCTCTTGCTGCTGCTGCTACTACAACAGTTATCATCACAACTAAAGCACTCCCGCATGGCAATAAATTGTTGACTAGAAACCACCCAAAAACCAGGGAAAAAAAGGCGAAAAACGTCAAATTTACCCCGGGTTTAACCTCCATGCGATGGTCGGCATCAATGTGGCAGCATAATCCCAACACATCAAAATCCTCGGAGCAAAAAGGGCACGCCAGTTCCTCCGATTTCCCCCCAATTTCAACATCGTTGACCTCCTCCTCGTCCTCATACTCCCCCTCGGTCTCCTCATCCTCTTCATTGTAATCATCTACAAACATTCACAATTAAAAAAAAAAATCAATCAGCGCGAATAATCACCATCGCGAACAAGCTGGACCGCGATTCACGAAGCTCACCGTTGCTATGTATGGAATAAGAGGACAGCGCAATCTCCAAATCATCGTACAATCGATCGGCCATGTCTAATTAAAAAAATGAATCAAATTAAGCTGAAAAAATCGAGTAGAATTACACACGACGCGGAAAAATCGGAAATCGGAAAAGGGGAGAAATTGAACGGCAGTTTAGTAGGGTTTGGGGATGGTTTATTGGCTTTGTAGGTGCGATAAAATTAAGGGGAAAATTGAATAGTTGGAAAGAGAGAGCGTTGAAAAGGGCAAATTTAGGAGTCGGCGATTTGGAAGAAACGCGGATCGGGCTTTCCAAATACTCGTCGACTCCCGCGTTATTTCATCAACGGCTGCGACTTTTTGTTTGGTGGAATGGCTACTCACTCACCTTTTTTTTATTTCCTTTTCTCTTTTTTTTCTTCTATGGAGTGTTAAAGAAGATGACCTGGCATTTTGATAATAACAATAAAAGATACTAAACTATAGATATTGCAACAAACAATTTAGTATGTTCTTGCTAATCAATTTTTGGACGGCATGCTGATTCACGTTTATAAAGTTCAAATTTCACTAAAAAACAAAGATATATAAAATTATTCTTTTATTACATTTATTTTCGGCATAAAATTTAAGAAAATAAGATTTTCTCATATAGTATGGATTTTGTCAATCTAAACACATACAATATCATATTTTACTATTTGTAATATCAATGAAAGTTTAGGATGTTTTTTGAATAATGTACTACTTTAGGATTTTCATGATTTCTTTTCTTCAATAATACTAATGTTTTGGGATATATGTAAACTTACCTTCTGTATTTTCAAGAAAATAAAAAGAAATTGTATACATTGTTAGAAAAAATAGAATTATTTGTGAAGAAGATAACATTGAATCTTATGACAAATAGCCCAGTCCAATCCTTACAGCTGCCGCCCAAACCCGAGAATGAAATCATGAAAACCTAATTGGCTAATTTAGTAAAAAAATAGTAATAATTTCCTTTAGGTATATACGAAGTTTGTTTAAATGCTTTGTCATTTTCCACACTTGGAAAATATTGTGAAATAATTATAGTTTAGTCATTTATCCACGTAACATTTGATATAACTCTTTGGTCATTGCGCACCAAATTCAAATTTAATTTTTTGTGATATACATGGTGAATTATTATAAATTGTTTATAGCATCATTATCAATTAGAAATGGAATTTTTAGAATTTGACTCATTACCATGAAATATGGTTTATAGCTCAAAATTTGAAGGAGAATGCTTCAAATAGATCAAAACCTTATATTACAAGAAATATGGATTTAACATTTATTTACACACTCTCATAGAATATCTATATATGTAGTATAGTAGTGTATATCATAAATAGAGCTGAGTCAAGACAAACTCAACCTCCGAGCTTCAAACAATATGCAACTGTGAGACTTCATCTCATATGTCAGCTTCTCATCTTCTTCGAGCCGAACGCCTTCCTCACTGAAAAACCCCGGGAAGGGAAGCGCCGTATCCACCAGAAGCACCCAAGTCGTCTCGTCATCTGCAGGGCGTGGCAGACCTACTTTCTCCAACTGACCAGCTGCATTGAAGGCGACAAACAAGTCACCGTAGCTTGATCCTGCATCAGCTTTCAGAGTCATGGCTAAAAATTTGCAGGCTGGATCATCCCATCTCGGCGGTAACTGCTGCTTTCCGTGCCATTCGATACTGTCTTCCTCGAGAAAGCTCCTCCTCTGTAGAAGATCACCTCGCCTCATCTTCAGCGAGCTCAGAAACGAGATGAACTGACTGATCTGAGCGCAAAAGCTTAACCCTAACGCATTCCAGTCCAGAGGTTTCCGGTCAGCAGCAGCAGGGCTGCCTCCGGTGGATTGGCCACACTCGTCTCCCATGTTGAGCACGGGGACGCCCAGAGAGATGAACAGTGTGAAGAGGAGGTTGCGGATTTGCTTAAGCCGCGTCTCAAGCACAACCTTCTTGTTCGTGGCTCCTTCTTCCCCGCAGTTCCAGCTCAACTCCGATTCCAGTTCAGTACTAGAGCTGAAGCTAACCAAGTCCAGTAGAGTGAGCCCTGCATTTCTCGTGACGTAATTGAAAGAAAATGAAGGTCCTCGTCCTGCCAAGAACAGATCCCCGCTACCACAGAGACGCGTAGCAAATTCGCTGATGAGGCCACGGCCCCTCAAGAAGTTCTTCACGTCGATGCTAAACTTTGAATTCATCTCTGCCCATCTCTGCCAGTGAGGGAACCCCACCTCCTTCGTCGCCAAACCATGTGGAATCCATGAGTCTGCAACTATCTTGACTCCTGCAAGTACAGGATCGAAAGCAATCGCTTCGACCAAGGGAGGGCGCGAGAGGAACTCGCCCTGCGAACCTCTAGTCAGAGAAAATGCATCTATGAAACAGAAACCATCGACATGAAACTCAGTCACCCAATAACGTAGACTCTCTAAGACTAATTGCTGAACAGTCGGGTGGTTGCAATTTAACGCGTTTGTAGAACTGTCAATCTCTTGAAGGGCTCCAACATCACCAGAATGTGTGAAGACAACTTCAAGCAAAACCTCAATTCCTCTGGAGTGCAGCTTCTTGACCATCTCTTTCATCGATTTAGCAACATTCAACGGGTCTCCAGAGGGTCCGTACAGGCTTGCCGGAGAAAAGAAATGACAGGGAAAATAAGGACCATTTTGCTCATCAAAGGGGAAAACTGGTTCTAACAAGATGGCATTGACACCAAGATCCTCAAAATGTTGCGATTTCTCAGAAATAGCAGAGAAACTTCCAGCAATGCCACCAGATAACTTACTAGACTTGTCTTTGGTAAAACGTGCAACATTCAGTCTATACACAATCATCTTCTCCATCGGTAAAATGGGACGAACTTCATCACTCCAATCAAATGCAGGCTCCTCACACAATTTCCCAAGCCATTTTAGAGGCTGATTCAAAACAAACCCTTCAATAACCTTCGCATATGGATCCAACAACACATGATGCTCTTTGTTACCAACACCATTTCTGCAGCGATAACCATAACTCACAAATGGCGCAGAACTATACAGCAAAGCATGCCAAATATCACCTGAGCGGTTGATATACGGATCAAGATTAATCTCCAAAGCAGGTTTCTCAGCTGTTGCATTTGAATACAGACACAGACCAACACTTTCCACATTGCACGAGAAGAAAGCAAAGTTCACTGATCCATCGCTTAGAAAGGAAACCCCTAACGGAGAAGGACTTCCAGCACCAAAACCAACCGGTACAGTGAATTTTGTGTTCCTGTGGCTTCTGATCATCGAAACTTTTGAATCAGAACCAGAGTCAGACTTCAGTAGAAACGACAGATAGGACGGTGCTAAATCCGCCTCAAAATCCAACTCAACAGCACCTCCCACGAATGGAGTTTCACATTGGCCATCAACACTCGATTGCTGGAAATCTAACGGCATCAAACATTGTGAATCAGCTGTGAACAGCCCCCAAATCATGACTAGCTCCTCCTCCCCCTCAAGAAGCTGCAGTGACTCCAATTCAACATGAACTCCATACTTGTTACTATACTTCCTTTCCACTACTACCTTCAATCGACCACCAAGCTCCGTCCTAAGCCGATATGTTGCTAATTTTTCCGAGGCTTTTGCAACATAAACATCTGAAGTGGCTAATGCCTTGAGTTTTGAACGATCACAATGAATCCTTTCAATACGTTTCACGCATTCAATTTTAGGATTCGAAACCAATTTATTGAACATCTGATCTCTTTTACAACTGCATGTGAACAATTTAGATGATTCAGAAGCCTCGGAGCTTAAACCATGCGATCGCATCACATAACGAACTGGCAGCAGCATGGCCATATCCCAATACACACACAATTGATAAATTTAAACACTTGGAATGAACGACCTAACCAAAATGTCTGCTCTTTCTCTCTAAATTAGCACTGCATCCTACTACTTCTGCACCGCGGCGCTACGGCCGTTCAGCTTAAATTGAGTTCCATTTCAGCTCCACTTCGTCCATGGCGGCGGCTGATGTATTTCGTGTCGATCTTCTCGGGGAAAAGCGATGAGCGATGGCGGTGGTTTGAGGATAAGATGAGATTAAGGTGGGATTTGAGAGACTTCTTTTTCTACCTCTCTTCGACTGTGAAAACTGAAAGAGAATTAGGGCTTCGAAAATTCAATTTAGGCATTTTGGAGTGACAGGCGGTGAATTATTTTGGAGAAAATCACATTTAACCTTTAAGAAAAGTTTTCAAAAAAATAATAACCCTATACATCATTTTATTTACCACTTAATTGAGTCGTTTTTTCATTTTGGTAAGTTCTCTCATAGTTAAGTCATTTCTATATTAAATACTCCTAACTTAGTTCTCTTTCTTACTTTATTCTTACGTACTTTATTCTCTCTACTTTACCCACTTTCTATTTTACTCTCTCTTATTTTATTCTCTCTCTTACTTTTTTATCTATTTATTTAACACACTCAACATTTTTTTTAAACTTATTGCCAAAAAGTTTTGCCTCGACTATAAAGAAATGGAGGGAGTACTTTTTTCTCCTCCTTTCTACTTTTTCCCCTTCTCTCATACTTTACCAATTCTATTTTTTTTCCTTCTCTCTTACTTTACCAATTCTATATTAAAATCGTGTCATACACCAATTGCTCTATTTTTTTTAGACGGAGGGAGTATGTGTTTTATACTTTTGTCCAAAAGTTATTCATAATAATACTAGTAGAATTTAGGATCGAAAAAGAGGAATGCAGAATAAGTTGGTAAAGGTAATTTGAATATTAACATTTTAATTTCAAGCGTTTTAAAGAACAAAATTGGAGTTATACTTATATACATGAAATTCCCCTCATATTTCTATCTAATTCAAGTTGAATAATACACTACTATACTATCACTATGCAATTTTATTTCGAGAGGAAGAGATTAATGTTAATTCCAATGAAGTTGGATTGAACATTGCAAATATCAAGATTTTTTTTAGTTCAAATTTATGCCGTCTGTTACTTTCTCAACGAAAATATCGAAATTCTCATTATTTGTTATCATGCGAAAGTATTTTCTCAATATCCACTCCACTCTATAAGAGCATCCGCAATGGGTGCCGGGGCGTCGGTCCAGCCGTCTCATTCGTGGCCAACGGCAACCGGCATGATATGGGCTACTACTTGGCGGATGGGATATACCCTCGGTGGCCGGTCTTTGTGAAGACGATCCGACAAACAAGTGATGAAAGAAGGCCTACTTTGCGCAACGACGGGAGTCGGCGCGCAAGGACGTGGAGCGCGCATTTGGTGTGCTCCGGTCTCGATGGGCGGCAATCAAGGGCCCAACGCGTTTGTGGGATGTCGGATGCATTTCCGAGATAATGTACGCCTGCATTATCACGCACAACATGATCGTCGAAGACGAAGGCGTACAACTGACTAGTTGGGTCGGTGACGATGAAGCCGGTCCAAGCCACGGAACGGCCACCCCTAGTGTACGACGGGGGTACCCCTCGATGAAGCCGGCCGACTCAAGGAATTTGCCGACATGCGCCAAGTGGATGCTCATATTCAACTCCAAAAGGATATAATTGAAGAGTTGTGGGCACGGAGGACTGCACGACGATAGTTTTTTTTCTTTATTATGCTTGTACTTTTTTTTTTATCTATGTAACTTTTTAAAATGCAATTAATGAATTTTCCCGTACACGTGTCTAAATTTAATTCCGTATTTTAATCGTAATTTTAATTCCGTAAATGTAGTATATTTTGAATTGTTTTTATTGCGGCTGGCCTATGGCTGGCCTAAATCTGATGTGGCAGGTGGTTTTTTTAGTGTTGCTGACGTGGCAGAGGAGAGAATGGCTGGCCTATGGCTGGCCTATTAACCATTGCGGATGCTCTAAATTTAAAGAATATAATGAAAAGCACTTGTAAATAAACAATACTAATTGTCTAAATAATTAACAAACAACAATTTATTTATCTGCCCAATATGTAGTATATCAAAGCTGAACCATGTGATTCAACTCTGATTATGTAAATATCAACAATAATATGTAAAACGAGTATTTCATTTCATTACACTCGCGAAAACCTTACTCATGCAAAAATATGTTGGATATTTTAGTGTAACTGGATTAACTTGATTGATCAGTTATTGTTATAATGATACATTATTTAAGTATGGAGGTGCGGAGTGCACACTTATTTTAATTCATTATGATGTTAGGGGCGAAGCCCCTAAACAGATGAACGGGACTCCGGCGGCAGCTCCCCCGGGAAGCGGGGTCCAAGGGGCGGTAGCCCCTGGCTGGGGCTAATTTGCTGTATTAAAAATTCATCCGAAAATATAATTTCTGAAAGTCAAAGGACTAATTTGCAATTTCGGAAACCTTTTGAAAATCAGTTATTTTCGGTTAATATTCCCAACGGATGCACTGTTTCATCAACAGCTGCACCGATTCGTCTTCTTCAAAATCTGATCAATTCTTTTGGTTCATCATCTCGAATACACATATGAATTTTCTGAATTCTCTGAATTTTATCCGATCAAATAAGTTTGGTAGAACCACCGAAATTAATTTGATCTGAAAGTGATTATCACGACTTTCAGATATCCGTTTTTCTGTTCTATATATTGAATCTCCCTAACAAAATAAACCTTAACTAAATCTTATCACCTAAAAAATAAACAAAGAATTAAACAAAGGCATGCAGTAGGAGTACATAATATATCTAGAAAATTGAAATCAAACAATCCACTGCATCAGAAGAACTTTGCAATGAACACGTTCCACGCATATGTTGATATGTTTAAATTGTAGTGAGATTATTATTTTAAACGGCATGAACACAAACATGTAATGATAAATGTTTTTCTGTATTACTACCAAATTGATTGGAAATGTGGTAATATTCAAACTTTATAACCTCCCTCACAAAACAATTTTGTTCTGTTGGACCATTTTTCTTGTAAATAAAATACTCTTGCTCCTTTGTTTACTTCTTGTATACTTGTATATTTTAGCATAGATGTATGAATGAAGATTATTTTAGGCTATTACCATCGCTAACATTTGAGGGGTCATCGCAACTGACAAAATACTCTCTCCTTTATATGGTAGTGGACTCATTTTGCCATTTTTGTACGTTTCATAGTAGTAGAGTTATTTTCCTTTTTAGTAAACGTTAATATATTTTTTGTCACTTGCTTTACTCTTTCTTACTTTATTTTCTCTTCATCTTTCTACTTTTTTTATTTTCTACTTTATTCTTCCTTTATGTGCATCGGTACTCTTGCCGTCGGCAAGACCACGTCCATGCTCACCGCTGTGGTAGTAGCCGTTTTTTTTACCATTTTTTTCAAAAAAAAATTTGATTTCGAATTGGGCTGGGAAAGAACAATTATTTTAGCGCTAAAAGTAGAACCGTTTTCTCGACAAAAGAAATAAACGCGAAGAATTTTCAAGTGCACAAACGACGTCCTTTCAAGAACAAATAAAAAGGACGAAAAAGTCGGGGTGTGATACGAGCAGCCCCGTAACATCGGCTATGGAGAATGAGAGTATGAGCGAGCAGGACGAGACAGAGGCTGACGTGGTGCCGAAGGCAAGAGTAACGGAGCACGGTAGAGGAACTGGAGACGCTACGAACACAAGGGTGTTGAGGCCGCGAGAAAAGCTGAAGCAGCCGAGCAAATTCAAGAGCTGAAGAGAGTCAGACGCTGCTGTTAGAATTTGCTCTGTTTTTTTATATTATTTTTGCTTTGATTTTATTTTGAACTCTTATTTAAATTATTGTTGAGTCGGGCCGAAACTATAAGCCCCATTCGGGTTTTCTTTACGGTTCTTTCCCGAATGCCTAAGTTAGGTCGAACCGTCCTAGGGT